>NC_057801.1:274247425-274323684 GCF_018294505.1 Triticum aestivum
GGTGTCCGGGTCGGGCACGGCCTGTTAGGTCAGTGCTTTGTTTTTTTCCTTTTCTTTTTAAATAAATCTGACACGGAAAAACAAACAAAAGAAATATCCTAAATAGAGTGCAAGAATCCTGAAATAAATTTTCATGGTCCTCTAATAAGATTGCGCACAAAGTGAACATTTATTTGGGCTACTAATGCAATATTGAAAAACACATTTTTTTTCCTAATTCAAATAGAATAGCAATAAAAGTCAAAATAAAATACTTATTTGATTTTAACATTTTTCCTTCAATATTTCTTTTATTTTTGGAGAAGTCATTTTATCTCCTCTCTTTTATTTTAACATTGGAAATATTCGAAGAGAAAATGATTAAAATCAAATGATCCTCTTTTCAAAATTTAAGAAAAACTTAAATATGAAAATAACGAAATCCCCAACTCTCTCCGTGGGTCCTTGAGTTGCTTAGAATTTCTAGGATCAACCAAAAATGCAATAAAATATGATATGCATATGATGACCTATGTACAACATTCCAAATTGAAAATTTGGGCTGTTACACTATGTCACCCACATCCCCAAACGAGAGCGCAAACGCGCATTAAGGGACGTCTACGCCTTAGAGCCGGTCGCCTTAAAATTCAACCCATGGTTGGCTTGCCCAATCACCTTCGATCGGAAGGACCACCCAACCAGTATCCGTCATGGAGGATCGGCAGATTTGGTCCTCGACCCAATCATCGACGGATTCCATCTTACGCGAGTCCTCATGGACGGTGGCAGTAGCCTTAACTTGCTCTACCAGGACACCGTCCGCAAAATGGGTATTGATCCGTCAAGAATCAAGTCCACTAAAACTACCTTTAAAGGAGTGATACCTGCGTAGAGGCCCATTGCTCGGGCTCAATAACATTGGAAGTTGTCTTCGGCTTGCCTGACAACTTCCGAAGTGATGACTTGATCTTTGATATCGTACCCTTCGGAAATGGCTATCACGCACTACTCGAACGGACCGCTTTTGCCCGATTCAACCGCACTACGCTTATTTAAAGCTCAAGATGCCCGGTCCCTGCGGTGTCATAACGGTCAACGGAAAGGTGAAACGCTCCCTCCGTACCAAGGAGCACACTGCGGCTCTCGCCGCCGAAGTACAGAGTGGCCCCCTTAAGCCGCACACCTCATTGGCCATCAAGCCGCCAGACTTTGCTAAGAAAGCCCGGTCAGCCTCGCAAGCTGACAGCTCGGTACTTCCGGAGTTAGACTAGCAGTTTCGCCTTCGTCGATTACCGCGTTCAACCACGGAATTCGTACCGCGCATACATCACTACGCACTCAAAATCCCTTGGGCATCAACGGAGGCACAATACGAACAGGTCTATAGTACGGTTCGACCCTATATGACCTTCTACCTTTCTTCGACCATTTTTCTCTTCTACCACAGGTGCATTGGAGCCCATATATCCTACGGACTTACAGGGACTCACTTCGAGCCCGGTTTTGTGCGGGGTACAGAAGACCGTTCCCTTTAAGGAAACCCCTCCCCCTCTATAAGACAAAAGTGGCGCAGGCGTGCGGCAGGACATCCAAAGGACTCTTCAGACCAACCCTTATTGAAACGACCTGTACTGAGCTTTTCTCCTTATTATTATACCCCAGGCATGTAAAATGATCTTGGTGCTTATGGTACCCTCTGTAAGATTACGTCTTAATGTATCAATCAGATCCTAGTAGGGACAACTTTTTGGTATCAACTTTACTCATAAAATTGTACTCCATCTATCAAGTTGTCTCACATACCACGACACCCGTTGCCGGGGGCTCCATACGGCCACACATGTGCCGTTAAAAGCTTGAACAACTTTGTAGCACACTTCGGCATACCGAGCTTGGCATTATATGCATCGGCTCCGAATCATGTCTTTGATCAATAGTTGGGTTGCCCGGCTCCTGTGTTTGCTACCTTACGTTCCGGTTGTTCGGCTAGGGTAGTAAAGGGAGAACTACTGCGATTGTGTTTCTGGTTCATCCAGTCAAGCACCTCAGTAGAGAAATCTGAAAACTGACTGTCATGATGAGGCGAGAGCTGGTCATCCGCTTGGTGACTTACTAAATCTTTAGCGATTTTTACGTATTAAACAAAAGACTGTTTTTCCAGTCATATACGTAATGCATCCGCATTCGATAGTCACATATGTACTAGGGGCTATTTTATAGCCCCATTGTCAAACTCCTATGGCTAAGTGAGAGCGGTAGAGCCGTATAGTCCGATTGCCTGGTTCACCACACTAACACCTCCATCATGGACCGAGACGTTGGGTCAAGAGTGCTCATGCGCTATTAGGAACACCCCTGTAGCATCTACGTGGGGGTCAAAGCCGACGACTAGAAAACTCTCAGGCATACAAAAACGGCCGCACAGGAGGGAAGCAACTTTAGATAATGGCACACATATATTACAAAGCCTTAATATCTATAATACACAAGAACAGGTCATTCGGATTCATTCATTCAAATATAATGTCCTTGGAGCATTGACCCTCTATCAAGCGAGCACCCTCTAGGACGTCGTTTAAATAATGCTCCGGCGTGCGGTGGTCCTTGCCTTCGGGGTGACCCTCAACCGCGACAACTGCGGCTTTCAACTTGGCCCAGTGCGCCTTGACACGGGCGAACGCCCTCTGTGCGCCTTCTATGCACACTGACCGTTTGATGGCATCAATTCGAGGCACAACATCGTTGAGTCTCTGCACTAGGCCGAAATAGCTGCTAAGAACGGGTTCGGCCGGCCATAGCCAGAGTATGACCTCCTTCATGGCCAATCCGGACATCCTATGGAACTTGGCCCACTGCGCCATCTGGCTGATCAGCAGCGTCGAACGCTCCTGCATCGCATATTGCGACCAGAACAGCTTCTCCATTGCATGCCCCTCCTGGGCCCGGTAGAATTGCACTGCGTCAGCGGTGCTCTTCGGCAGATCCGCAAAGGAGTCTCGAGAACTCCATAGTCGATTCAGTAAGGCATACCTATGATCGCCAAACTTAGACTGTAAAAGAAAGGGCTTACCAGCCGCTATCTGTCCGGCCTGTCGGAGCTCCTCGCGAGCCGCTCGGGATTCGGACATTGCCTCTTGGGCGTCCCGAAGGGCCTTGGCGAGTTGGGTTGCCTTCTCTTTATTCCCCTCCTCGAGGAGATCGCACTTGCGAGTTGCGTCCTTAAGCTCTTTCTCAATCTTCGATACGCGCTCCTCAAACTGGCGTCGGGTGGCCTGTTCGTCCTTCAAATCGGCAGCCGATTTCTCAGCGGCCGCATTGCTCACCCTTGCCTACTCCTTTGTGCGGGCAAGGTCACTCCTGAGGGTCTCGACCTCAGCAGCACCATCTGCAATTATGCATATAGCAGCGCGTGAGCTTCACTTAAGCATTTGCAAACTAATTCAATGGAATATGGAGCACATGAAACATACCTTGTGCTTCGTCGAGCCGCTTGTTAATCCGGATATTGTCCTCATCGAATAGCTGTAGTTCCCGCTTCAGTTTAGAAACTTCGGCAATCTGAGCGGTTGCCACTAACAGTGAAGCCTGATGTTTATCAACAAGGCTAAGTATGTTATTACTGCGAGTACCTATAGACCGTTTGTTCGCCCTCCTTCATTGGCCAAACAGAGTCTCAGGGGCTACTATCTTTATATAGACGGATTTGTTATGAGAAGCGGCTAAAATACATTACATCGCATACCTCGAAGCCTGTTAGTAGGCTCGTAAAGGCTTCATCCAGTCCGCTCTTAGCGGACTGAACTTTTTCAACCACCGTACCCATTAAGGTACGGTGCTCCTCCAAGACGGATGCACCTTGCAGTGCATCCATCAGATTGTTTGGCGCCTCTGCATTCGTAGAGGTTGTCGTCTCCCCCTCCCACAGAGGTGGCTGCCGATTCGATTCCGGAACCGTTTGGGTCTGCGGAACAGTATCCGGCTGAGGGTCGGATGACCCAGGACACCCATGGCCGGTCTCCATAGGGGTTGCGCCCTCCATGTTATCGGCAGCCTCCGGTGCTGCATTGGTCCTCTCTCGTACTTCTTCGGAGCCCTGAGAAATCATTTGGGACGACGCCTTAGGATCGTCCGCCCAAGGAGGCGAGGAAGCTCGTGGAGGCGTCTCACTCTCCATCTTCTCCTACGAAAGATCCACCGATGACGACGATTCTTGAGGAATGTCACATGCCGGACTGTAATATGAAATTTGATATTATCCTTATACTATTAGATATATATAAGACATCTTAAGCAACTCACGATTCGGCAAGGGGCTTGGTGCGGGGCCGGTTCTTGGGACCGGCCTCGGTGCCCGAATCTGAGTCATCGGAGAGGGATATCCTTCCCCTCTTGGACACCCCCTCCTCCGGATCTACGGATGCCGCTCTCTTTTTCCCCTCGGGAGGAGGGTTCTCTACTTCCTCCTCCTCCTTGTCGTCCTCGTCTTCGTCTTCCTCGCCAGAGGAAGGAGCTTCGGTTCCTCCGGACACGGCGCCCAAGGTCTTTTCGGGATGGAGGTCGCCTTGGGCCTCCTTGGTCTTCTTCTTCTTGTCCTTCTTTGCCGGCGCCTCGTAGGGCGTCGGGACCAGCGTCTTCATTAACAGAGGATCGGCTGGGTTTTTAGGGAGCGGTGCCGGACACTTAATCCGCTCAGCCTTCTTTATCCAGTCCTGTTCAGGAGATGGAATTTTCAGGACCCCTCCCTAAGATCGACAAGCTAAGTAATGTTCGGAAATATGATACTTACTTGGGATGCCGGATTGTTGCAGTCGAGGCCGGTGTCGTCGGACGTCCGTGGCCACGACTTCTGCTTCTTAAAGAGCAGCTTCTAGTTCCCTTTGTGTGTCGTGCCAAAGAAGTGTTGTAGGGTTTGTGGCCCCTTCGGATTGAACTCCCACATTTCGAGAGGCCGTCGTTGGCAAGGGAGAGCTCGGCGGATGAGCATCAACTGAATCACATCAGCTAGGGTGATGTCCTTTTTTATCATGCTCTTGATACGCTTCTGCAGCATCAACACTTCGTCGAGGGACCTCCAATCTAGGACCCTTTTGGTCCAGGATGCGAGTCGCATCAGAGGTCCAGATCTGAAGGCTGGAGCAACAGCCCATTTGGTGCTGCAGGGTTCGTTGATATAGAACCACTCCTGCTGCCACACCTTGACAGTGTCCACAAACCTTCCTTTGGGCCAAGAAACGCGGTTGAGCTTGCTCACCATGGCGCCGCCGCACTTGGTGTGTTGGCCTTCAACCACCTTTGGCTTCACATTGAAAACTTTGAGCCATAAGCCGAAGTGTGGAGGGACGCGGAGAATTGCCTCACACACGACGATAAACGCCGAGATGTGGAGGAACGAATTTGGGGCCAGATCATGGAAATCCAGCCCGTAGTAGTACATGAGACCTCGGACGAAGGGGTGAAGGGCGAACCCAAGTCCTCAGAGGAAGTGAGGGATGAAAACCACCCTTTCGCCGGGCTCTGGGGTGGGGATGATCTGCCCTGGGGTTGGGAGCCTGTATTTGTTCTCCGCCGTCAGGTACCTCGCCTCCCGTAGATCCTAGATGTTCTTCTTCATTATAGAGGGGGCCATCCACTTGCCCTGAAAGCCAGATCCGTCCATTGCTGGAGAAGTTGGGGTGGAAGAAAAGTTTGGAACTTGGGCGCTGGAGCTCGGGGGATTGAAAGGCAGAGGAAGGAGTGAGGTGAACAAGATGGGTCTTTGTCCTCTTATAGAGGCAGCGAATATCAAGTGCCCCCTCATAAGCCTTAAATCTCGCCTATTTACAAGGGGACGTGTGAACAACATGGTTGGATTACCCAAAAACCCTATTGATGAGAATCCTGTGATAAGGGGACACGATCTCTGCTTTGACAAGACGTGTCATTGGCCGTGCCTCGAAATGTGAAATGAGGCTGTAAAATTGTTCAGAATAATAACAAGGCCAGAACATAACGTCTCGCCGAAAAAGTGGCCAGTGGGCTTGACTTATTTCAAGTATTGTTGCTTTATACAACTTAGGGTTGTACGTGTTAAGCAGGACCGGATACAGCTCTTGTCTATCGAAAGCTGCTTTGGAGTATTCAGAAAGGGAACCGGACTTGCAATGTCGAAGACAATCTGCGCGCCGGATACATCGTCATTGAAGCCTGGTTCAGGGGCTATTGAGGAAGTCCTAGACTAAGGGATCCTCGGAACTCAGGCTATGTGATATGGGCCGGAGTAATGGGCCGTGAAGATATGAGATTAAAGACCTTTCCCCGTGTCCGGACGGGACTCTCCTTTGCATGGATGGCAAGCTTGGCGTTCGGATCATGTACCTTCCTTTCTCTGTAACCGACTCTGTACAACCCTAGATCCCTCCGGTGTCTATATAAATTGGAGGGTTTAGTCCGTAGGGCAAGAACACAATCATACAGGCTAGACATCTAGGGTTTAGCCATTACGATCTCGAGGTGGATCAACTCTTGTAACCTCTATACTCATCAAAGTCAATCAAGCAGGAAGTAGGGTATTACCTCCATCAAGAGGGCCCGAACATGGGTAAACATCGTGTCCCCTGCCTCCTTGTTACTATCGATCCTTAGACACACAGTTCGAGACCCCCTACCCAAAATCTGCCGGTTTTGACACCGACAACCTCCGTGTTCATCACACATTCAGCTCGATGACGTTCGTGCCTTCTCAATCCAGCAAGATGGCGATATAGTGGATGAGACAGCACAGCGGCATGGTGATGGTGATGGTGAAGTTATCTCCATAGGGCTTCGCCTAAGCACTACGAAAATATGACCGGGGGTGTAAACTGTGGAGGGGGGCGCCACACAAGGCTAGGCAATTGTCTGGAATGTGCTAGGCGCCCCCTCCCACATACATATAGGTGGGAGGAGGAGGGAGCTGAAGCAAATATGCCCTAGAGGCAATAATAAAGTTGTTATATATTTCCTTATATCATGATAAACGTTTATTATTCATTCTAGAATTGTATTAACCGAAAACTTAGTACATGTGTGAATACATAGACAAATAGAGTGTCACTAGTATGCCTCTACTTGACTAGCTCGTTAATCAAAGATGGTTGAGTTTCCTAGCCATAGACATGAGTTGTCATTTTATAAACGATATTACAACATTAGGGAATGATGTGATTGACCTGACCCATTCCGTTAGCTTAGCACTTGATCATTTAGTTTGTTGCTATTGCTTTCTTCATGACTTATACATGTTCCTATGACTATGAGATTATGCAACTCCCGAATACTGGAGGAACACTTTGTGTGCTACCAAACGTCACAACATAACTGGGTGATTATAAAGGTGCTCTATAGGTGTCTCCAATGGTGTTTGTTGAGTTGGCGTATATCGAGATGAGGATTTGTCACTCCGATTGTCGGAGAGGTATCTCTGGGCCCTCTCGGTAATGCACATCACTATAAGCCTTGCAAGCAATGTGACTAATGAGTTAGTTACAGGGTGATGCATTAAGGAACGAGTAAAGAGACTTGTCGATAACGAGATTGAACTAGGTATTGAGATACCAACGATCGAATCTCAGGCAAGCAACATACCGATGACAAAGGAAACAACGTATGTTGTTATGCGGTTTGACTGATAAAGATCTTCGTAGAATATGTGGGAGCCAATATGAGCATCTAGGTTCTGCTATTGGTTATTGGCCAGAGACATGTCTCGGTCATGTCTACATAGTTCTCGAACCCGTAGGGTCCGCATGCTTAAAGTTCGATGATGATCAGTATTATGAGTTTATGTGTTTTGATGTACCGAAGGTAGTTCGGATTCCCGGATATGATCACGCACATGACGAGGAGTCTCAAAATGGTCGATACATAAAGATCTATATATTGGATGACTATATTTGGACATCGGAATGGTTCCGGGTGAGTTCGGGCATATACCGGAGTACCGGGAGGTTACCAGAACCCCCCGAGAGGTATATGGGCCTTATTGGGCCATAGTGGGAGAGAAGAGAGGAAGGTATAGGAGGGGGCGCGCCCTCCTCAAGCCCAATCCGAATTGGGTGGGGGGCTGCCCCCCCTCCCTTTCCTTCCCCCTCTCTCCCCCTTCCTTCCCACTCCTAGTCCAACTAGGGAAGGGGGGAATCCTACTCCTGGTGGGAGTAGGACTTCCCATGGGGCGCGCCATAAGAGGGCTGGCCCTCCCCCTCCTCCACTCCGTTATATACGGAGGAGGGGGTGATACGTCTCCAACGTATCTACTTTTCCAAACACTTTTGCCCTTGTTTTGGACTCTAACTTGCATGATTTGAATGAAACTAACCCGGACTGACGTTGTTTTCAGCAGAACTGCCATGGTGTTATTTATTGTGCAGAAAACAAAAGTTCTCGGAATGACCTGAAAATCCACGGAGATAACTTTTGAAAAATATAAAAAATACTGGCGAAAGAATCAAGGCTAGGGGGGCCACACCCCGTCCACGAGGGTGGGGGGAGCGCCCCCTGCCCCTGGGCGCCCCCCTGCCTCGTGGGCCCCCTGGAGCTCCACCGACCTCAACTCCAACTCTATATATTTGGTTTCGCGGAGAAAAAAATCAAAGAGAAAGTTTCATCGCGTTTTACGATACGGAGCTGCCGCCAAGCCCTAATCTTTCTTGGGAGGGCTGCTCTGGAGTCTGTTCGGGGCTCCGGAGAGGGGGATTCGTCGCCGTCGTCATCATCAACCATCCTCCATCACCAATTTCATGATGCTCACCGCCGTGCGTGAGTAATTCCATCGTAGGCTTGCTGGACGGTGATGGGCTGGATGAGATTTACCATGTAATCAAGTTAGTTTTGTTAGGGTTTGATCCCTAGTATCCACTATGTTCTGAGATTGATGTTGCTATGGCTTTGCTATGCTTAATGCTTGTCACTAGGGCCCGAGTGCCATGATTTCAGATCTGAACCTATTATGTTTTCATGAATATATGTGAGTTCTTGATCCTATCTGGCAAGTCTATAGTCACTAGGGCCCGAGTGGCATGATTCACTTTTATTTTGAAGTTACTAAAAATTTTGGAAATTTTTCAGAGGAAGAAATATGTCTAGGAAAATGTACCAAGGTGGTTCCTCAACAAAGAGAGGACCCAGGCGTGCTATGCGTGAGCAAGACGGTGAACCACCAAGGGAAGCTGATGTGCGGCCTTGTGAATGGCCGTCAGAAGAGTTTATGGTGAATGCAGGCATCAAGGATGAATTTGACGCATATGTGTGTAATGCTGATCTTGAGGACTTCATGCAAGATAAGTGTCCTCAATACTACCAATTGACTGATTCATTCGTGAGAAGGTTTAAATTTACATCTTCGCGTAATTCTCAGAATGTCCTATTTGATATTTATGATCAATCTTATACCATGGACCCAGAAGATTTTACTACTGCTTGTAAACTCCCGCAGTGGGGCAATGTTATTGAACCCCGCAAATCTGAATATAAAGACTTTCTTGCTAGTATTACTGTGGGAGAATCTAGAGATATAGCACAAGCTACCATAGGGAGCATTCATTTTCCTGCTATACATTATTTTGCTATCTTCATTGGTAGATGCATTAATGGTAAAGATGACGCATGTCACATGTGTGTCCCTGATCTTTGTGTTCTTAAGAGTGTTGTATTAGGTAATAAAGATTACAACTTGGGGGGCGATTATCGCACGTAGGTTGCATAATAATGGTTTATCTGGAGATTTATTTGGAGGGATTTATGCGACCCGTGTTGCTAATTATCTTGGTATATCTCCTCGTGAGGGTGATATGGAATTGCCTCCCGCTTATTGAGATTATGAAGCTATGGTCAGTCATCGTTTTCTTGTGAGGAATGAACAATTCCTCCAGTATCGACTAATCTTTGACAGACGTCGCGCTGTCCATGTTACTCTCCCTGCTCTTTCCCTTTTTGATTACCAGGCAAAAAGAAGATATGTTGTAACCAGGGAGGAGGCAACCGAACACAAGAGGAGAGCGGAGGCAGCTCGCCAACATGCCACAGCTCAGGAGGCATTGGCTGCTGCATCTCAGTAAGACCCCAGTTATAACTTCGAATATCAGCCGGGCTTTCCATGGCCATAGACCAACTTAGGCCAAAGGCCTAAGCTTGGGGGAGTACGTATTTCTCACTGACATTACATTCATGTACACACACTCATTCTAGTCATCGGTGCTCATACTTTTTCACTATACTATCCATGTTAGTTCAATTTCTTTTTCTAGTTTTCTTCTTGTGTGTTTGATAAACCTTAAGAAAAAACAAAAAAAATTAGTTAGTTTAATTTCCATGCTTGTAGTAGTAATTAAAAAGAAAAACCAAAAATATTTCTCGTTCTTCTTTTGCTTGTTGGGAGTTTTCCCGTGTAAATAGTTTTATTTTCTTTTCTTTCCTTTGGGGGTCGAGAGGAGAAGACCATAATGAAAATGTTTAGTGGCTCTTATATGCATGATTGTTTATTTAACCAAGAGCCCATATTACCTCTTCTCCCTTGAGTTGAATGCTTGCAGATTCCAGCTTAGTCCAATGCACGTGCACTATTATTATTTTACACACCGTTCGGTCGTGCAAGTGAAAGGCAATAATGACGATATACGATGGACTGATTGAGATGAGAGAAACTGGTATGAACTCGACCACTCTTATTTTTGTAAATATGATGAGTTCATCGTTTCTGATTCAGCCTATTATGAATAAACATGTTTGCAATGACAATTAGAGATTATAGTTGCTTATGCCATGCTTAATTAGCTAGGAGCTTATAATGGTTTACCTTGCGTGCCAACATGCTATTAAAATGGTTGTGATGTGGTATGATAGGGTGGTATCCTCCTTTGAATGATTCGAGTGACTTGACTTGGCACATGTTCACGCATGTAGTTGAAAATAAATCGACATAGCCTTCATGATATTTATGTTCATGGTGGATTATATCCTACTCATGCTTACACTCAGTGTTGATTAATTTTAATGCATGTTCATGACTGTTGTCGCTCTCTCAGCTGGTCGCTTCCCAGTCTTTTGCTAACCTTCACCTATACTAAGCGGGAATACTGCTTGTGCATCCAAACTCCATAAACCCCAAAGTTATTCCATATGAGTCCACCATACCTTCCTATATGCGGCATTTACCTGTTGTTCCAAGTAAATTTGTATGTGCCAAACTCCAGACCTTCAAATGAAATTCTATTTTGTATGCTCGAGCAGCTCATGTATCAACTAGGGTTGTATGTTTCTTCCATGCTAGGTGGGTTATTCTCAAGAGGAGTTGACTCCGCTCCTCATTCACGAGAAAATGGCTGGCAACCGGGATGCCCAGTCCCATGATCAAAAAGATCAAGGCAAATCGAAATAATTATACAAAACTCCCCCAGGGATGTTGCTAGTTGGAGGCACTCGTTGTTTCGAGCAAGCCATGGATTGATGCTTGTTGGTGGTGGGGGATGATGCTTGTTGGAGAAAAATCAGAGAGAAAGTTTCATCGCGTTTTACGATACGGAGCCGCCACCAAGCCCTAATCTCTCTCGGGAGGGCTGATCTGGAGTCTGTTCGGGGCTTCGGAGAGGGGGATTCGTCGTCGTCGTCATCATCAACCATCCTCCATCACCAATTTCATGATTCTCACCGCCGTGCGTGAGTAATTCCATCATAGGCTTGCTGGACGGTGATGGGTTGGATGAGATTTACCATGTAATCAAGTTAGTTTTGTTAGGGTTTGATCCCTAGTATCCACTATGTTCTGAGATTGATGTTGCTATGACTTTGCTATGCTTAATGCTTGTCACTAGGGCCTGAGTGCCATGATTTTAGATCTGGACCTATTATGTTTTCATGAATATATGTGAGTTCTTGATCCTATCTTGCAAGTCTATAGTCACCTATTATGTGTTATGATCCGACAACCCCGAAGTGACAATAATCGGGATACTTCTCGGTGATGACCGTAGTTTGAGGAGTTCATGTATTCACTAAGTGCTAATGCTTTGGTCTGGTACTCTATTAAAAGGAGGCCTTAATATCCTTAGTTTCCATTAGGACCCCGCTGCCACGGGAGGTAGGACAAAAGATGTCGTGCAAGTTCTTTTCCATAAGCACGTATGACTGTATTCGGAATACATGCCTACATTACATTGATGAACTGAAGCTAGTTCTGTGTCACCCTAGGTTATAACTATTACATGAGGAATTGCATCCGACATAATTATCCGTCATTGATCCAATGCCTACGAGCTTTTCACATATTGTGCTTTGCTTATTTACTTTACCGTTGCTACTGTTACAATTACTACAAAACTGATATCGTTACTTTTATCACGGTTACCATTATTATCATACTACTTTGCTACTAAATACTTTGCTGCAGATACTAAGTTATCCATGGGTGGCTGAATTGACAACTCAACTGCTAATACTTGAGAATATTCTTTGGCTCCCCTTGTGTCGAATCAATAAATTTGGGTTGAATACTCTACCCTCGAAAACTATTGCGATCCCCTATACTTGTGGGTTATCAGGGGGGCACCCCATAGACACACAAGTTGATCATTGATCTCTTAGCCGTATGCGGTGCCCCCCTCCACCATAATCCACCTCGGTCATATCGTTGCAGTGCTTAGGCGAAGCCCTGTTCTGGTAGCTTCATCATCACCGTCATCACGCCGTCGTGCTGACAAAACTCACCCTCGACACTCTGCTGGATCATGAGTTCGTGGGACGTCACCGAGCTGAACATGTGCAGATCGCGAAGGTGTCGTACTTTCGGTACTAAGATTGGTCGGATCGTGAAGACGTACGGCTACATCAACCGCGTTGTCATACCGCTTCCGCTTACGGTCTACAAGGGTACGTGGACAACACTCTCCCGCTCATTGCTATGCATCACCATGATCTTGCGTGTGCGTAGGAAATTTTTGAAATTACCGCGTTCCCCAACAATGGCATCCGAGCCAGGTTTATGCGTAGATGTTATATGCACGAGTAGAACCCAAGTGAGTTGTGGGTGATAATAGTCATACTGCTGACCAACATGTCATACTTTGATTTGGTGGTATTGTTGGATGAAGCGGCCCGTACTGACATTACGCGTACGCTTACGCGAGACTGGTTCTTCCAACGTGCTTCACACACAGGTGGTTGGCGGGTGTCAGTTTCTCCAACTTTAGTTGAATCGAGTGTGGCTACGCCCGGTCCTTGTTGAAGGTTAAAACAACACATACTTGACGAAAAATTGTTGTGGTTTTGATGCGTAGGTAAGAACGGTTCTTGCTTAGCCCGTAGCAGCCATGTTGTGGTGTGATATGGTCAAGACATGATGCTAAATTTTATTTTATGAGATGATCATGTTTTGTAACAGAGTTATCAGCAACTCGCAGGAGCCATATGGTTGTCGCTTTATTGTATGCAATGCAATCACCATGTAATTGTTTTTACTTTATCACTAAGCGGTAGCGATAGTCGTACAAACAATAGTTGGCGAGACGACAACGATGGAGATCAAGGTGTCGCGCCGATGATGATGGTGATCATGACGGTGCTTTGGAGATGGCGATCAAAGGTACAAGATGATGATGGCCATATCGTATCACTTATATTGATTGCATGTGATGTTTATCTTTTATGCATCTTATTTTGCTTAGTTCGACGGTAGCATTATAAGATGATCTCTCACTAAATTTCAAGGTACAAGTGTTCTACCTGAGTATGCACTGTTGCGAAAGTTCGTCCTGCCGAGACGCCACATGATGATCGGGTGTGATAAGCTCTACGTTCACATACAACGGGTGTAAGCCAGTTTTGCACACGCAGAATACTCGGGTTAAACTTGACGAGCCTAGCATATGCAGATATGGCCTCGGAACACTGAGACCAAAAGGTCGAGCGTGAATCATATAGTAGATATGATCACCATAGTGATGTTCACCATTGAAAACTACTCCATCTCACGTGATGATCAGCCATGGTTTAGTTGATTTGGATCACGTGATCACTTAGATGATTAGAGGGATGTCTATCTAAGTGGGAGTTCTTAAGTAATATGATTAATTGAACTTTAATTTATCATGAACTTAGTACCTGATAGCTTTTTGCATGTCTATGTTGTTGTAGATCAATGGCCCATGCTACTGTTCCATTGAATTTTAATGCGTTCCTTGAGAAAGCTAAGTTGAAAGATGATGGTAGCAATTACACGGTCTGGGCCCGTAACTTGAGGATTATCCCCATTGCTGCACAGAAGAATTATGTCCTGGAAGCACCGCTAGGTGCAAGACCCGCTGCAGGAGCAACGCCGGACATTGTGAAGGTCTGGCAGAGAAAATCTAATGACTACTCGATAGTTCAGTGTGCCATGCTTTAAAGCTTAGAACCGGGACTTCAATGGCGTTTTGAACGTCATGGAGCATATGAGATGTTCCAGGAGTTGAAGTTAATATTTCAAGCAAATGCCCAGATGGAGAGATATGAAGTCTCCAATAAGTTCTATAGCTGCAAGATGGAGGAAAATTGTTCTGGCAGTGAACATATACTCAAAATTTCTGGGTATAACAACCACTTGATTCAGCTGGGAATTAATCTTCCCGATGATAGTGTCATTGACAGAATTCTTCAATCACTACCACCAAGCTACAAGAGCTTCGTGATGAACTATAATTACCAAGGGATGAACAAGACAATTCCTGAGCTCTTTGCAATGCTAAAGGCTGCGGAGGTAGAAATCAAGAATGAGCATCAAGTGTTGATGGTCAACAAGACCACCAGTTTCAAGTAAAAGGGTAAAGGGAAGAAGGGGAACTTCAAGAAGAATGGCAAGCAAGTTGCTGCTCAAGTGAAGAAGCCCAAGTCTGGACCTAAGCCTGAGACTGAGTGCTTCTACTGCAAAGGGAGTGGTCACTGGAAGCGGAACTGCCCCAAGTATTTGGTGGATAAGAAGGATGGCAAGGTGAACAAAGGTATATGTGATATACATGTTATTGATGTGTACCTTACTAATGCTCGCACTAGCACCTGGGTATTTGATACTGGTTTTGTTGCTAATATTTGCAACTCGAAACAGGGACTACGGATTAAGTGAAGATTGGCTAAGTATGAGGTGACGATGCGCGTGGGAAATGGTTCCAAAGTCGATGTGATCGCGGTCGGCACGCTACCTCTACATCTACCTTTGGGATTAGTTTTAGACCTGAATAATTGTTATTTGGTGCCAGCGTTGAGCATGAACATTATATCTGGATATTGTTTGATGCGAGACGGTTATTCATTTAAATTTGAGAATAATGGTTGTTCTATTTATATGAGTAATATCTGTTATGGTCATGCACCCTTGAAGAGTGGTCTATTTTTATTGAATCTCGATAGTAGTGACACACATATTCATAATATTGAAGTCAAAAGATGTAGAGTTGATAATGATAGTGCAACTTATTTGTGGCACTGCCGTTTGGGTCATATTGGTGTAAAGCGCATGAAGAAACTCCATTCTGATGGACTTTTGGAATCACTTGATTATGAATCACTTGGTACTTGCGAACCATGCCTCATGGGCAAGATGACTAAAACTCCGTTCTCCGGAACAATAGAGCGAGCAACAGATTTGTTGGAAATCATACATACTGATGTATGTGGTCTGATGAAATTGAGGCTCGCGGCGGGTATCGTTATTTTCTCACCTTCACAGATGAAACATAAGTCTGAAACATTTGAAAAGTTCAAAGAATTTCGGAGTGAAGTGGAAAATCATCATAACAAGAAAATAAAGTTTCTACAATCTGATCGGGGAGGAGAATATTTGATTTACGAGTTTGGTCTTCATTTAAAACAATGTGGAATAGTTTCGCCACTCACGCCACCTGGAACACCACAGCGTAATGGTGTGTCCAAACGTTGTAACCGCACTTTATTAGATATGGTGCGATCTATGATATCTCTTACTGATTTACCGCCATCGTTTTGGGGTTATGCTTTAGAGATGGCTGCATTCACGTTAAATAGGGTACCATCTGAATCCGTTGAGACGACGCCTTATGAACTATGGTTTGGCAAAAAACCAAAGTTGTCATTTCTGAAAGTTTGGGGCTGCGATGGTTATGTGAAAAAGCTTCAACCTGATAAGCTCGAACCCAAATCGGAGAAATGTGTCTTCATAGGATACCCAAAGGAAACTGTTGGGTACACCTTCTATCACAGATCTGAAGGAAAGACATTCGTTGCTAAGAATGGATCCTTTCTAGAGAAGGAGTTTCTCTCGAAAGAAATGAGTGGGAGGAAAGTAGAACTTGATGAGGTAACTGTACATGCTCCCTTATTGGAAACTAGTTCATCACAGAAATAAGTTCTTGTGATCCCTACACCAATTAGTGAGGAAGATGATGATAATGATCATGAAACTTCAGATCAAGTTACTACCGAACCTCGTAGGTCAACCAGAATAAGATCCGCACCAGAGTGTTACGGTAATCCTGTTCTGGAGGTCATGTTACTTGACCATGACAAACCTACGAACTATGAGGAAGCAATGATGAGCCCAGATTCCGCGAAATGGCTTGAGGCCATGAAATCTGAGATGGGATCCATGTATGAGAACAAAGTGTGGACTTTGGTTGACTTGCCCGATGATCGGCAAGCCATGGAGAATAAATGGATCTTCAAGAAGAAGACAGACGTTGACGGTAATGTTACTGTCGACAAAGCTCGACTTGTTGCAAAAGGTTTTCAACAAGTCCAAGGAGTTGACTACGATGAGACCTTCTCACCTGTAGCCATGCTTAAGTCTGTCCGAATCATGTTAGCAATTGCTGCATTTTATGATTATGAAATTTGGCAAATGGATGTAAAGACTGCATTCCTGAATGGATTTCTGGAAGAAGAGTTGTATATGATGCAACCCGAAGGTTTTATCAATCCAAAGGATGCTAACAAAGAGTGCAAGCTCCAGCGATCCATTTATGGACTGGTGCAAGCCTCTCAGAGTTGAAATAAACGTTTTGATAGTGTAATCAAAGCATATGGTTTTATACAGACTTTTGGAGAAGCCTGTATTTACAAGAAAGTGAGTGGGAGCTCTGTAGCATTTCTAATATTATATGTGGATGACATATTATTGATTGGAAATGATACATAATTTCTGGATAGCATAAAAGGATACTTGAACAAGAGTTTTTCAATGAAAGACCTCGGTGAAGGTGCTTATATATTGGGCATTAAGATCTATAGAGATAGATCAAGACGCTTAATTGGACTTTCACAAAGTACATAACTTGATAAAGTTTTGAAGAAGTTCAAAATGGATCAAGCAAAGAAAGGGTTCTTGCCTGTGTTACAAGGTGTGAAGTTGAGTCAGACTCAATGCCCGACCACTGCAGAAGATAGAGAGAAAATGAAAGATGTTCCCTATGCTTCATCCATAGGCTCTATCATGTATGCAATGTTGTGTACCAGACCTGATGTGTGCCTTGCTATTAGTTTAGCAGGGAGGTACCAAAGTAATCCAGGAGTGGATCACTGGACAGCGGTCAAGAACATCCTAAAATACCTTAAAAGGACTAAGGATATGTTTCTCATTTATGGAGGTGACAAAGAGCTCGTCGTAAATGGTTACATTGATGCAAGCTTTAAAACTGATCCGGATGACTCTAAGTCACAAACCGGATACGTATTTATATTGAACGATGGAGTTGTAAGTTGGTGCAGTTCTAAACAAAGCGTCGTGGCGGGATCTAGGTGTGAAGCGGAGTACATAGCTACTTCGGAAGCAGCAAATGAAGGAGTCCGGATGAAGGAGTTCATATCCGATCTAGGTGTCGTACCTAGTGCATCGGGTCCAATGAAAATCTTTTGTGACAATAATGGTGCAATTTCCTTGGCAAAGGAATCCAGATTTCACAAGAGAACCAAGCACATCAAGAGACGCTTCAATTCCATCCGTCATCAAGTGTCGGAAGCGGGCATAGAGATTTGCAAGATACGTACGGATCTGAATGTTGCAGACTCGTTAAGTAAGCCTCTCTCACGAGCAAAACGTGATCAGCACCAAGACTCCATGGGTGTTAGAATCATTACAACGTAATCTAGATTATTGACTCTAGTGCAAGTGGGAGACTGAAGGAAATATGCCCTAGAGGCAATAATAAAGTTGTTATATATTTCCTTATATCATGATAAATGTTTATTATTCATGCTAGAATTGTATTCACCGGAAACTTAGTACATGTGTGAATACATAGACAAATAGAGTGTCACTAGTATGCCTCTACTTGACTAGCTCATTAATCAAATACGGTTGAGTTTCCTAGACATAGACATCAGTTGTCATTTGATAAACGAGATCACATCATTAGGGAATCATGTGATTGACCTGACCCATTCTGTTAGCTTAGCACTTGATCGTTTAGTTTGTTGCTATTGCTTTCTTCATGACTTATACATGTTCCTATGACTATGAGATTATGCAACTCCCGAATACCGGAGGAACACTTTGTGTGCTACCAAACGTCATAACATAACTGGGTGATTATAAAGGTGCTCTACAGGTGTCTCCAATGGTGTTTGTTGAGTTGGCATAGATCAAGATTAGGATTTGTCACTCCGATTGTCGGAGAGGTATCTCTGGGCCCTCTCGATAATGCACATCACTATAAGCCTTGCAAGCAATGTGACTAATGAGTTAGTTACGGGATGATGCATTACGGAACGAGTAAAGAGACTTGCCGGTAACGAGATTGAACTAGGTATTGAGATACCAACGGTCGAATTTCGGGCAAGTAACATACCGATGACAAAGGGAACAACGTATGTTGTTATGCGGTTTGACCGATAAAGATCTTCGTAGAATATGTGGGAGCCAATATGAGCATCCAGGTTCCGCTATTGGTTATTGGCCGGAGACATGTCTCGGTCATGTCTACATAGTTCTCGAACCCGTAGGATTCGCACGCTTAAAGTTCGATGACGATCGGTATTATGAGTTCATGTGTTTTGATGTACCGAATGTAGTTCGGAGTCCCGGATATGATCACGGACATGACGAGGAGTCTCAAAATGGTCGAGACATAAATATCGATATATTGGACGACTATATTTGGACATCGGAATGGTTCCGGGTGAGTTCGGGCATATACCGGAGTACCGGGAGGTTACCGTAACCCCCCGGGAGGTATATGGGCCTTATTGGGCCATAGTGGGAGAGAAGAGAGGAAGGCATAGGAGGGGGTGCGCCCCCCTCAAGCCCAATCCGAATTGGGTGGGGGGTCGCCCCCCCCCCCTTTCCTTCCCCCTCTCTCCCCCTTCCTTCCACTCCTAGTCCAACTAGGGAAAGGGGGAATCCTACTCCCGGTGGGAGTAGGACTCCCTATGGGGCGCACCTTAGGAGGGCCGGCCCTCCCCCTCCTCCACTCCTTTATATACGGAGGAGGGGAGCACCCCATAGACACACAAGTTGATCATTGATCTCTTAGCCGTGTGCGGTGCACCCCTCCACCATAATCCACCTTGGTCATATCATTGCAGTGCTTAGGCGAAGCCCTGTTCCGGTAGCTTCATCATCATCGTCATCACACTGTCGTGCTGAAGAAACTCTGCCTCGACACTCTGCTGGATCGTGAGTTCGTGGGAGGTCACCGAGCCGAACGTGTGCAGATCGCGGAGGTGCCGTACTTTCAGTACTAAGATCGGTCAGATCGTGAAGACGTGCGACTACATCAACCGCGTTGTCATAACGCTTCCGCTTACGGTCTACGAGGGTACGTGGACAACACTCTCCCGCTCGTTGCTATGCATCACCATGATCTTGCGTGTGCGTAGGATGTTTTTTGAAATTACTGCATTCCCCAATAGGGGCAGCCAGAAGGGCGCCCCAAGTAGGCCGAATCCTATTTGGGTTCCTCCCCAAGTGGCGCCCCTGCCTTATATAGGTGCGGGGAAAAGGCATAGGAAGGAGCCCCCCCCCACTTTCCTTTTCTCCCATGAGAGGGGAACACAGGAGGGGCTAGCCCTCCTCCCTTTCCTTCCCTAGGGCTGGCCGGCCGGCGAGAGGGGCACACCAACCCCGTGTGTGCTGGTCTGTCCCTCCCTTGGCCCATTAAGCCCATATACCTACCGAGGGGTGTCCGGAACCCCTTCCGGTGACCCGATGACTACCCGGTGCACCCCAAAACTCTTCCGGTGTTTGAATACCATCATCCTATATAGCAATATTTACCTCTCAACCATTTCGAGAGTCCTCTTCATGTCCGTGATCTCATCCAGGACTCTGAAAAACATTCGGTCACCAAATCATATAACTCATATAACACTATATCGTAAACAAACGTTAAGCATGCGGACCCTACGGGTTCGAGAACTATGTAGAAATGACCGAGACACCTCTATGGTCAATAACCAATAGCGGAACCTGGATGCCCATATTGGCTCCTACATATTCTACGAAGATCTTTTATTGGTCGAACCATTATGACAACATACGTAATTCCCTTTATCCATCGGTATGTTACTTGGCCGAGATTCGATCGCCGGTATCTCTATACCTAGTTCAATCTTGTTACCGACAAGTCTCTTTACTTGTTCCGTAATACATCACCTCGTGACTAACTCCTTAGTCATTTGCTTGCAAGCTTATGATGTGTATTACCGAGAGGGCCCATAGATACCTCTCCGATACTCGGAGTGAAAAATCTTAATCTCGATCTATGCCAACTCAACAAACACCTTCGGAGATACCTATAGAGCATCTTTATTATCACCCAGTTACATTGTGACGTTTGATAGCACATAAGGTATTCCTCCGGTATCCGGGAGTTGCATAATCTCATAGTCGAAGGAATATGTATTTGACATGAAGAAAGCAATAGCAATACACTGAACGATCAATATGCTAAGCTAACGGATGGGTCCTGTCCATCACATCATTCTCCTAATGATGTGATCCCGTTATCAAATGACAACACATGCCTATGGTTAGGAAACCTTAACCATCTTTGATCAACGAGCTAGTCTAGTAGAGGCTTACTAGGGACACGGTATTTGTTTATGTATTCACACATGTAATTCAGTTTCCAATCAATACAATTCTAGAATGAATAATAAATCTTCATCATGAATAAGGAAATATAAAATAACAACTTTATTATTGCCTCTAGGGCATATTTCCTTCAGTCTCCCACTTGCACTAGAGTCAATAATCTAGTTCACATCATCATGTGATTAACACCCATAGTTCACATCGCCATGTGACTAACACCCAAAGAGTTTACTAGAGTCAATAATCCAGTTCACATCGCCATGTGATTAATACCCAAGGAGTACTAAGGTGTGATCATGTTTTGATTGTGAGAGAAGTTTAGTCAACGGGTCTGCCACATTCGGATCCGTATGCATTTTGCAAATTTCTATGTCTACAATGCTCTGCATGGAGCTACTCTAGGTAAGTGCTCCCACTTTCAATACGTATCTAGAATGAGACTCAGAGTCATCTGGATCAGTGTTAAAGCTTACATCGACATAACCCTTGTCGACGAACCCTTTATCACCTCCATAACTGAGAAACATTTCCTTAGCCCTCTTAGGTAACTAAGAATATTTTTGCCCGCTGCCCAGTGATCTATTCCTGGATCACTATTGTACCCCCTTGCCAAAACTCATGGCAAGGTACACAATAGGTCTGGTACACAACATGGCATACTTTATCGAACCTATGGCTGAGGCATAGGGAATAACTTTCATTCTATCTCTATCTGTTGTCGTGGTCGGGCTTTGAGTCTTAGTCAACTTCACACCTTACAATGCAGGCAAGAACTCTTTCTTTGGCTGATTCATTTTGAACTCCTTCGAAATCTTGTCAAGGTATGTACTCATTGAAAACTCTTTATCAAGCGTCTTGATCTATCTCTATAGATCTTGATACCTAATATGTAAGCAGCTTCACCGAGGTCTTTCATTGAAAAATTCTTATCAAGTATCCTTTTATGCTATCAAGAAATTCTATATCATTTCCAATCAGCAATATGCCATCCACATATTATATCAAAAATGCTACAGAGCTCCCACTCACTTTCTTGTAAATAAAGGCTTCACCATAAGTCTATATAAAACCATATGCTTTGATCACCTCATCAAAGCATATATTCCAACTTAGAGACGCTTGCACTAGTCCATAGATGGATTGCTTGAGTTTGCACACTTTGTTAGCTCCTTTATGATCGACAAAACCTTCTAGTTGCATCATATACAACTAAGGAATGCAGTTTTCACGTCCATTTGCCAGATTTCATAATTATAAAATGCGGTGATTGCTAACATGATTTGGACTGACTTAAGCATCGCTACGGGTGAGAAGGTCTCATGATAGTCAACCCCTTGAACTTGTCAAAAACCTTTCGCAACAAGTCAAGCTTTGTAGATGGTGACATTACCATCAACATCTGTCTTCTTCTTAAAGATCCATTTATTCTCAATGGCTTGCTGATCATCGAGCAAGTCCACCAAAGTCCATACTTTGTTCTTATACATGGATCCTATCTGAGATTTCATGGCCTCAAGCCATTTATCGGAATCTGGGCTCATCATAGCTTCTTCACAGTTTGTAGGTTCGCCATGGTCTAATAACATGACTTCCATGACATGATTACCGTACTACTCTGGTGCAGAACATGCTCTGTTTGACCTACGAGGTCCGGTAGTAACTTGATCTGAAGTTTCATGATCATCATTAGCTTCCTCTCTAGTTGGTGTAGGCATCACGGGAACAATTTTCTCTGATGTGCTACTTTCCAATTCGAGAGAAGGTACAATTACCTCATAGAGTTCTACTTTCCTCCCACTCACTTCTTTCAAGAGAAACTCCTTCTCTAGAAAGGATCCATTGTTGGCAACAAAGATCTTTCCTTCGGATATGTGGTAGAAGGTGTACCCAATTGTTTCCTTAGGGTATCCTTTGAGGATGCACTTCCCTGATTTGGGTTCGAGCTTATCAGGCTGAAGCCTTTTGACATAAGTTTCACAACCCCAAACTTTAAGAAACGACAGCTTAGGTTACTTGCCAAACCATAGTTCATAGATGTCATCTCAACGGATTTAGATGGTGCCCTATTTAACGTGAATGCGGTTGTCTCCAATGCATAACCCCAAAACGACAGTAGTAAATCAGAAAGAGACATCATAGAACGCACCATATCTAATAAAGTACGGTTACGACGTTCGGGCACACCATTAAGCTATGGTGTTCCACGTGGTGTGAGTTGTGAAACTATTCTACATTGTTTTAAATGAAGGCCAAACTCGTAACTCAGATATTCACCTCCACGATCAGATCGTAGAAACTTTATTTTTCATGTTATGATGATTCTCCACTTCACTCTGAAATTCTTTCAACTTTTCAAATGTTTCAGACTTGTGTTTCATTAAGTAAATATATCCATACCAACTCAAATCATCTGTGAAGGTCAGAAAATAACGATGGTGTGCAAGGAATAAAAGTTGGGTTGTTGCTGTATAGCCCATGAACAGTAAAACTGTCAACTAAAATAGTACTAGTAGAACGCCCATGCATTCTATGGGCTACAATGTATATAAAATGAATCACACAAATCATGAATGTCGTCTTTAAAGTCGAAGCTCATTTCTTTCTCATACATTTGGGCATGTTCGGATCAAATGGGATCCTAGCAGGCTCCCCAAAATTCAATTGTCCGAACAGTCCGGATTCTCCTAAATCCAGACCGTATGTGAGGGAGAAATGAGATTACCCGCACTATTTTTCATGTTATCTTCAACATGTGGGCCCAACACAAAAACCCCACCCCATGATGCGCCCTTTTCTTTTCCTTGTTGGACCCTTCCCTTCCCGCTTTGTTTCCCACCATAGATGGACACTTCTCGCTGGATCCCTCTCCTTTAAAACCGAATGACGCTCACCTCACCTTCGCCATGACGCCCTCACTCCTTCACATCATATTTCTCCATGGAACACTAAGAAGGAGTCTCCCACCAACTGCCCCGCTCTCCGCCCTGATCCCCTCCTCCATGTTTGTGTCGATCTGCCACCCCCATCAAGGGGTAAGAGGCATGCGCCGCCCGTGATGCCCCCCATCTAAGCCAAAAAGGTAGATCCAATGTCTTCTAGGCCATTGCCACATTGTAACATACATTTGAGTGACGTGCATTCCGCAAAAATATTATGTCCGTTGTTGGGCACACCTCGGCTTCACCATGGTGCCCTCTCTCCTTCACACCATACTTCTTCTCGGACCGCCAAAAAGGAGTCCCCCACCAACCGCCCCTCTCTCCACACTGACCCCCTCCTCTCATGTTCGCGTCGATCGGCCACCCTCCATGCTGTCCGCCCTGACCCCCTCCCCTCGCAGGAAATGCGGTTGTCCGGACAATTCCTCATGGTATCTCCAACATGTGGGCCCAACACAAAAACCCCACCCTACGATGCACCCTTTCCTTTTTTATTGTCGGACCCTCCCCTTCCCGCTCGGTTTCCCACCGCAGAGGGACATTTCTCGCTGGAGCCCTCTCCTTTAAAATTGGATGGCGCCCACCACACCTTGGCCATGGCACCCTCTCTCCTTTGCACTGTAGTTCTGCACGGACCGCCAAGGAGGAGTCGCCCACCAACTGTCCCGCTCTCCGCTGTGATCCCCTACCACATGTTCGTGCTGATCCGCCACCCTATCAAGGGGTAAGAGGTGTGCGCCACCCGTGATCCCCCCCCCTCGAGCCAAGCAGGCAGATCCAATGGCTCCGAGCCATTTCCACGTTGTAACATACAATTGAATGTCATGCATTCCAAAAAAATGATGTCCATTGTTGGGAACACCTCATCTTTTCCATGGTCCCCTCTCTCCTTCATGTCGTACTTCTCCACATACCGCTAAGGAGGAGTCCCCCACCAACCGCCCCAGTCTCCGCCCTCATCCCCTCCCCTCGTGTTTGTGCCGATCACCACTGCCCCGCTCTTCACTCTGATCCCTCCCCTCGCGGGAAATGTGGTTGTCCGTACTATCCATGATGTTATCTCCAACTCGTGGGCCCAACACAAAAACCTCATCGCACAACGCACCTTTTCCTTTTCTGCCGGACCCTCCCCTTCCCTCTCAGTTTCCTGCCATAGTGGGACATTTCTCGCTGGAGCCCTCTCCTTTAAAACCAAATGACGCCCACCTCACCTTCGCCATGGTGCCCTCTCTCCTTCACACCGTACTTCTCCATGTACTTCCAAGGAGGAGTCCCCCGCAAACCACCCCACTCACCGCCATGATCCCTCCCCTCGTGTTCGTGCCGATCTGCCACCTCCATCCAGGGGTAGAAGGGGTGCGCCGCCCATGATACCCCCGAGCAAATAAGGTAGATCTAACATCTCCCGAGTCATTGCCACGTTGTAAAATACAGTTAGATGTCGTGCATCCCATGAAAATATGATGTCCGTTGTTGAGTATGCATGCCACTGTGTCCGTTATAAGCAACCAAGCAATGCATTTAGCCTTCTATTCTAACTAAAAACATTCCAAACTGATGAAAAAAAACATGAATTGCTCGTTCATGCAATTTGCTACAAATCCATCTCTAATGAAATGCAATTTGTCACAATTTCTAAAGTAGGAAAATTATTCCGCTCAAATAGCCATTACTGAGAAGAACAACACCAACCCCTATCCAGATCCACATCCACATCTGTCGCACAATATAAGTAGGAGGCCCACATGTTTCCACACGGGGAAAGTGGGCATCCCACATAATCTCACGTCAATGGTAGATTTAGCTAAACTGTTGTACCGAAACATAATAATGACATTCGAAGTAACCTACCACTCATGCTAGTTAATTTCCCGTGCATTGCAACACGGGCATATATATGTAGTAATTCAACATTAACTATATCTCACGTACATATTCAAAATCTTCTTGCATACCAAACTACCTTGGCGACTTCTTTTTTACCGGTAAATCACTCTCCTTTTATTCCTTTTTATCTCCCAATGAAAAATATTTCTCATAGTGATGTGTGAATGGATATATCGACAGTCATAATAAAATATCAAGAGCTAAAAACTCTTTAATCAAAGAATTTAAGAATGTATGCATGATGCATTTGACATCGATTCCTTTCCATAAATCTGCCTTGTGTTATCAAACATTGATTTCTTTCCATAGATTTGGTATTTAAAGATTGATTGAGGATCACCGTGATTGATTCCTTTTCATAACAACATTACAAAATTTGGGAGATAAAAACCGGACTAAATAGATCAGTGGGCTAAAAACCAGTTTAAATAAATTGGTGGGATAGAAAAAAATCAGTGGGGGAGGTTTAACCGGAATGGAGACGACGCTACCAACTCACCATGGCATACATGTATGTGTCGATTCTAGTAGTATACCAAGCAAACACCAAGCTATTGCTCATAGGAAAAAAAACGAAACATAGAAAAAAAATGAAAAATAAAACATGCGCACGCGTCAAATGGGTCGGCCAACTTTGATTACAGTTAATGTTTTGGTAAGATTTGATTTGATTTGGGTATGAGTAGTGGAAGGTGAGGAAAGTTTGGAGTTAGTTGCGACTTCTTTTAAGATTTGATTTGAATAAGTTAATGCATGAAGTTGTTTGGGAAAGTGTTGATTTGATTGAATTAATGCACGCGTTAAATGGGCCCATCAAAATTAGTTGTGCTTGAGCGAAATGTCACCTGTAAAATGCTCGTGGGCGTAATATAAAGTTTGCCAAGGAGTTGTTCGAAGTGAGGCGAGACTACTAATTCCCCTTTTAGGAGTAGAGATTCGGGAAATACATTTTGGCTAAAATAAAACACCAAATAATATTCTTAAAGTACTACAAACATATAATAAAGTATAACTAATCTATACCTACTATTAAAGAGGATATGTATTCTTGATCCGTCGTGCGCTTTTGTAGAAAAAAAACCCTGAATTTTAGGGTAATCAACCCACACTCTATCACTTGTTAGGATTCAACGGTTCAATCTTGATTCAGCTCAATGAAGATAGGCCACCTTGCCGTTGCGTCCTTCCGTGGAGGAGGGGTGCAGCCCAGGCCCATGCTACCTAGGAGAGGAGGCAAAAATTAAAATCATCAGTACTATGGATCAAACTCCCCACCTACCAACACGTCATGATGGCAACATCCAACTAAGCTACCTCGTGGCTTTTGTTTAGAAAGTACGGCATTGGACTTCTACATCTTAATTCACCAATTTATATATGTGCTTGATTTGAAATCAGCAAGCCACCTCATGAATTATGGGAAGGAATTAACGAAGAAGAGAAGACCAATAAATCTATACCTCTATATCTATATCTATATCTATACCTACTAATAAAGCAAGGTGTGTTTCGTTAATTTTTTTCATCCGTTCACCCATGTTATATTTTTGGGATTTATTTTCTAACCAAGATGGTACTCTTTTTATGGCCCGTCCTAAAAATTATACCAAAAACTTATGGGCCACGTTCGCAGCGTGCACTTAAGCCTGCTCCCGCCCCATAGCAGGTTGGGCCTCAACCTGCTCTCTGTGGCCCGTCTAGGTCGCGGATTGACACCCCACAAATGTGTTTAAAAATAAGAGCCAGGCAAGGATTCAAACTGAAGACCTCTTACTTCATATCATAGGTGATTCAATGCAACAACCAACTCAGACAACTAATTGTTGTAGCTAAAACTAGGTTGTATTATATTTCTATGATTTCAAACGGGATTGGGCCTCGGGCTGCTGGCCTCCACCAGCGCACGTATATATAGCATCAGTGTAGAACAAAAATTATACCACTAAAAAAGTATTCCGTGATAAAAAAAAATGTATTGATGCAGTTGTTGCACCGCTGGGCCTACTCAGCATAAAACCGCTGCAAAAGAAAGCATAAAAGGAATGATGAATAGAGGATTGTGCAACCATATTTCATGTTAAATTGTCCCACCTCGCTTCTTTAGACCGACTCTTTCCAGTTTATATACGTTCGCAGTTGAATTTGAATATCAGCAAGATCGCCAAAATAGGCAATCAGGACCCTTGATTAAAGGAATCACGGGCTGTCTTGGAGGGTGTATTAAAGCAATGATGAATAGAGGATTGTGCAATGGAAAGATATTCAAGAAAATTTCACCAATTTCAAAAAAATGTTCGTCTATTCTAGAATCGTTCACCCATTCAAAAGAAAATGCTTAAAAACCGTTCACAATATAAAAAAAATGTTCATATTTTCAATGTTTGTAAATAGTGAAAACTGTTTTCAAATTTGTAAAAATGTTCACAAATGACCGAAGCTATATAGTTAAACAGTAATGCTTCTGAGTCTTTGTGAGTATATACCCGCGTGGATTTTGAAGAATTAACTGCTGGGTGGATCGGAATATTATAGTATGTTTTTTAAAAATGTTTCTTGAAATTCAGAATAATTTGTGAAATGTGAACATTGCTTCAATTTGTGAATAAAATTTAAAAAAGAAACATTTTCTTGCATTTGTGAACAAATTTTCAAAATCATGCAATGAGACGTGAACAAAATGTGTGAAGATTATGAAAAAAAATCCTTTCATTATAACGCACGGGCATTTTTGCTAGTACCAATAAATAAAGAAGGGAAAAGACACAGCTCGAGGGGAACACGCCTCGGAGTTATCCCCACGGGAGAGAGAGGACGGATCGAACGGAAAGGTGCGGCATGCCTCGGATGAAAAAAGAAAGAGATTAGATCCGTGATCGGACGTGAAAACTAAGAAACAGAAAGAGATTTCTGCGAAGACCGCGGAGATGGCGACGGGGGCGACGACAACGGGAAACAGAGACACGGTTGCAGATGCGAGCTGGGAGGTATGGCAAGGCGCTACGACTGTCGGACACGGGCGTCACAAAGGAGACGAAGGAGCTGCTGGGTAGCACGGGTACGGCGGAGCCGCTGATGCATCGATCCCATCTCACCACGGCTCTTGGAGGACACTGGTTTCCTCAGTGTAAAGATTGACGCACACAGTCCCAACAATCGAACCCAAAGGAATTAGAAATACGTACACATGTCCATCCGTTCTTTAATATTTTTCTGCTATGTTAGGATATTAATTCAACTGTACATTATTTTGATGCACTTGAGTTCAGTTTTACTTTCGTTTGCCCAGGCTAAATCAATTTGGTTGTCACTACAGCGCATATTTTAACTGACTACAGTTTTTCTTTTTTCTTTTTGAGGTTTTTAACTGACTACAGTTTGTTTCTCATGCAGGTGGAGCTGTAATAGTTGTCGGAAACACTGGTCCAGCTCTAATGAAATACTTTGATTGCACGCGGACATCTGTTTGCTTAGCGTTTCATGCCGGTGTCGTCTATCAGTTCGAGTACATGGAATATGTTCGTCACTCCTATGAAATTATCTTTCTCCCTTTTTTATTTGTCAGCGTGATCAACAAATAGTTTATTATGTACGTTTAGGCTTCAAATGGGTAAGCTGAACCATCTATCTGGCTTGTCATCCTTTCTCCAAAGTACACTTTTAATTTTCATATTTTCAGGAATCTTCGACTCTTAAGTCTTTGACTATATGCTTGATACCGGTCATATTCAAAGGTGTTCGTAAGAGTGTTAAAATATTACAATGGCATATTCAGTGTTTAAGGATTAAATCGATGTGTGCCCCTCGTGATTCTAAGTTCATAAAGAACTTTAAGATGTCAAACACATCTTTTTACTTATTTAACCTTTTATTAGTCTTTTTTAGAAAACCTTTTATTTCCTCGTCAAGTTTGCACACTCTACACTACACATGAGGAAATATTTACATTTCTTGAGTCAGAGATGGCAATAAGTTAGCTCTTTGGAGCCTCTCATATTCAACTTATGGTTCCAAACCCTTTTCTAAAGTTTTAAGCTTGGTTATTCACTAGTTATGTTCCTAAGTTGTAGGGCTAGTGAATTCTATAAATTTTTCTCGAATACGCACGGGTGTGCGTACTATATTAAAAAGAAGGAGGCGGGGGTAAAGAGCCCCTCCACAGTAGCATTACATTACATAGATGAAAGCTAGTCGCCGCCGCCGCAAACTCCCTCCTCCTCTCCCTCCGCCGCCGCCGGGCTAAGCCCGGGGGCCGACGGGGTGGCGGGGGATCTCCTCTCTCGCGCGTCTCTGGGGTGGGGCGGACCCCAAGGCGTGTGGTGGCGCGATCGATCTGGGATCTGCGGCATGGCGGATGGCTGCAGGCCGCGGGAGGCCGGCCCGTCCTCGGACGGCGACGGCTTGGCGCGGCGGAGGCCAGGGTTGCGGGCGCTGCGGATGGCCCTTCGGTCGACGGCGACGGCTGCGGTCGGCGGCGGCCGACTTGGCTGCGGTGGCGTGCATGCTGCCTTCAGATCGGCGACGGCGGCGTGGAGGGCCTGGTGGTTTCGTCGGCGGCACCTCCGATCAGATCTGTTCTGACCGGTGCAGCCGGCGGTGGTGGTCATCTCTTCCGTCAGAGGTGGTCGGCCTGAGGCTGGGTATTCGGATCTCAGGATCTGTCATCTGGCACCAGCTGCGAGTCGGGAAGACGTAGTTGCCGGTGAAAACCGAGCCGACGGCGGGCGATGGCGGCGTTCCATGTCGTTACCTTGATGAAGGCATCGTCATGTGACTACCGTCGACCCACTCATATTGCTCCGGGGGAAATCCTAAGATCTGGTGTTCCAGACCGGACGATGGCGACACTGCAGTGTCGTTTCTCTCTTGGGAGCATCGTTTTGTGGAGCAGCGCTGGAAGTCAAGGCAGGAGGTGGAGCGGCTTCGTCTTGCACGGAGCTTCGGTGGAGATGTCAAGTCATGCCTGACCGACAGGTGCTACGCTTGGTCATGCCTGGTCGGCAGGTGCTACGCACGACAGATCCTCCAAGGGCTTCAAGCGGTGTCCGCTGGTGGTACTTGGCAGCATGGCGCTAAGGTGTATCAGTGGCGACCGCGACGTGTTCAGCTGTTTGCGCGCAGGGAGGAGGTGTCGTTGGGCGTCGTGGTGGCGTCGACGATAGCTGGACCGAGCAAGGTTGATGCATCAGTACAGTTCTGAAGATGGAGCGGTGGCAGTTGACATCGGCGGCCTCTGAGAGCACGCCGGATCAGTGTGTGCCCCAGACCCGGCAAGTGGCTAGGTTGGGGTCTCAGGCCTTAGATGTTAGGCTTGGTTGCGATGTCTGTTTGATATTAGGCTCAGGCTATCTGCGCCCCTTCATCAACTGGATAGGTGTAGTGACAGTTTGTTGCTTAGACGGCGGCTTTAGTCTTACTGTTATATGATTTTGTAAGGTCTTGTGAAAATAATTAATAAAGTGGCCGTATGCATCGCCCAGATGCAAAGGCCGGGGGTCATCCTCTTTTTTTAAAAAATATAGATGAACACTACTCCCACCCTACTAGAGGACACACCCTATACAAACTAATGTGCCGCGGTAGCCCACCCTTCCATCTGGCTAAAAAAGCTATCTAGGTCTCCCTTGAACAGCCCTGCTTGCTTCCACATGCGTCCTTCTTGGGTGATCTTGCGTATGACAACATTCTTACAAGGCAAAGCTTTGTCGAAGATGACTGCGTTCCGGTGTTTTCAGAGTTTCCATATTAGTTTCCATCTAAAGGCCTATCACATTTTCTTTCTAGAGTGAGATATATCCGGAGAAAGAATAGTAATTTAACGGTAAAAGAAAGTCGTCGCGCGAGAAACATGAGAGTTCTAGATGTATATATTACACACAATTGATGTTAAATCACGAAATATGACTGACCCCACTGCAATCGCATGTATGTAATCAATTATGTCAAAATGATTAAGTGAGCACATGGTATGTAATCTACAGTGTTTTTATTTTCGCTCTTTTGCTGTTTTTTTACATCCTTCAAGTCGAGAAGAGAACTAATTAACTAAACACTTTATTTGGTGTTGTGTAGTATTCGTTCTTGGGGCGTACGATTTTTCTTATCCCGTTGCAATGCACGGGCATGTTTGCTAGTAATATGAAGTATATGAACACTAGTTCCTGCTCTAATACAAATTTTGAAAAGTTCCTTTTATGCAATAGTCCACACAAAGAGCATTATAATACTCATCTAAAATCATTCAAAGTTCCTATAACTCCCAAAATATATCAGGTGAACTAAAAACAATATTCTGGACATTATGAACTTCTTATTTAACACGGGAGAAGTCATGTTATCTCCACTCCGATAATTTGACTTGAGTTGCATAAGGACTTGAATATTACGAGAAAGTAAATAGTGCATAGAAAATATGAGATGCATATGAATAATCTATTAACATCCAAATTAGGAAAATTGGGATGTTACACTGGCACTGGAAGCGCAAAGATTCATTTTCTTATCAGGGACCGAGTTGACTGTAGGTCATGACCCTAAAAATGGAGTCGGAAAGCCATAGGACTAAAAACATATTTTGACTCCACTTGTACATTTTTTCTGCTTTGATCTCGCACCTTCTTACCTCATTGCATTCAAAACTGTAGATGGCCAGTCTCATTGAATCCATCAAGAAAGGACCACTGATGACCATGAACTTGGAATGCGAAATTGAGTTCCCAAGAGCACTGAAGAATATTATGTTAAGTATGGGACTTAAAGGAGAAGTTGTGGACAAAGGATTTCAAGTCATGGATGAAGGCCAAGAATATTAGTGGGTGCAACTGCATCGTATGAGAACAAAGGAGACGACCACCAAAACATGGGACACAGCATGGTCACTAACCTAGTGCTCCACACTACATTTTTCAAGTCGGCACAAAGCGCTGCATGGAATGCTATTGAGAAGCTTGGAGAAAGACTCCGGGCAAAACTGCACAGAACCCAAAAACACGTCAAGGAATTAGAAGAGGAACTGGAAGTACTCAGGGAGGAATTGGCAAAGAAGAAGTGCAAGAGTGACACCGGGGAGGAAGCAGAATGAGGAGATAACAACTAAATGACATATGGAATAGTATGTCAACCTTAAAAAAACATTTTAGGAGTAGTTTGATGAGATCACATAAGATGTGATATGATCTTACTTAGGAGTTGTCTGTGTGAATTAAATGTTGCATAGTTAGTGAATGATGCCATGCATTAAATGATGTTGCGTATGGTGTGAATGAAATTCTCACAGGAATAGGATTACAATTAGACCCTCACCACCTCAGTAAGACTATAAGTAGAGAAGACACCACCATAGAAGTTGAGCATTAACATTGGATACTTGGAAACTTCGAGGACAATGAGAACATTAGACGCCGACTATTACAACAGACGTGTTAGGTGTGAACCATTACCACTGTGTTATACTAACAGTCGTGCTAAGGCTTATGTATACGTACTAGTGTGATGCTTGTACGGGTATCTATTCTTGCATGTCTACTCTCTCATCCCTAAGCCAGTCGCATACACTGTATCATTGGTGGAGAGGGGCGGGAAATTCGTTTTAGCGTGAAAACAACCGCGGAAAATGCCGCGAGCTGCATGAAAAAACGCAGAAATGGGTGGCCGCCATTACTCGCATCGAGAGGCGAGCCTGACAGACTGGTACGGGCGTCGGCGCCATTACAAAGGTACGTCTTATCCAGTTATGTGGTATCACAAACAGTTAGGACATTAGACATGTATGAAAGTATATGATGTCGCACATAGTCATAAGGATAACTATATGTGATGGAAAACATATCTCACATTGTGCGGCAATACGAACCATTTGTGTCTTATGGCACACGTTTTTCCCGTAAGTTATGTGTGGAATGGTTCAAGACATCACAGACAATTGTCTTTGCAAAATCGTGTGTGCTCACATGCACATGGTCCCCTTTCTGAAATTGTGGGTGATAACTGACCACTTCACAAACAATTCGTTCTGTATAACCGTGTGCACGTTACCACACAATTTCTATTTTCCTTTTGTGTGTGATGGTCTACTGGTCGCGCATGTTTATTTCCTGGATACATGGTTTAATTTTTGTAGTGTGTGCGACGTCGTCATTGAACACAGTTTTTCCCCATCGTGTGCAATGTGCAATTGGGGGGTGGGTGGGTTAGTAGCCCCCTTGTGTACTAGTGACTGGGAGATGGATCGATGTCCATATGCCCGATCATATATCTAGCCAGAGAAGCAGCCACTTGGTGGAGGGAGTGCCAAGCTGCCAAGAGATCAGGAGTAGCCCTCACTTGGGGCAAACTCAAGAAGGAAACCCAGAGAGCGATTCATACTACTTGCGGTCTCCCTGTCCATACACCCCCGAGCCCTTTCTCACTCCACTAAACACCCTGCTCCCACCACTTCCCATATTATCCGTCCACTTCCCCTACTCCCATCATCTCCCTTCCTACCTTCCTCCTTAGCTCTCATTCATGGCCCAAACTGAGGTTTCTCACATAGTTGGTTTCATCCCACATTCTTTGTCCCTATGACCGATAATGCCACATGTGTAACAGAAGTCAAACATGTCCTCATACTTAAAACATTCCTAAGCAACTTATTATTTGTCTTCTCATTTTCATTCTCTGTTGCCACATCAGCTTCAACACCTTTGTCTTTCTCTTCGATTAGTGTAAACTCTGTGACGCCCCGAGATCGACGCTCGAGAAGACTTCCAGCGATTCCGAGTTTCGCCGTGTGTTTGTTTTGCTTGTTGCATTCATCATTGCATCATTTGCATTGCATCATGTCTTCATGCAAGCCTTTTTAAACCCCAGCTAAATAAATTGCATAGATCGTTGATATATTTAAATCGAGGGAATTCATATGGTGATTTCTCTTTATAACATATCCTCCCAATATTTAGGGAGCTACTATAATAATATTCCATTAATTTGGTATCAACCATAACAAATTGCATCTTAAAGCCCCTCTTGTCTGTAATCATTTAAATCCTTCATCTTCTCCGATTACTCCTTCTCTAGTTGTGGAGCTCTGTTATATCAAAGTAGCCACACGTCAAACTTTAGTTCAAATTAGATTTATTTGGCTCTCCCAAATAAATCTTTTGCTTCTCTTTTCTTTTTCTACAAATAGAAGAAGAAACCTTTCTTTCTCTCTTAACCAAGGCTGGCCCATCTCTCCTTCTTTTCTTACTTTCTATGGACTTTAGCCCACAGCCAGGCTGGCCCATTAGCCCAGCCAGCCCACCTAAACCTATAACCCTAGCCCGATCCCCATCCTCCACCGATCGATCCCCTCTCTCCCCTTCATCCTCCTTTAGCGCCGCCAGCCTCCCTTGTCCCCTTCTCCCGATCCACACGCGCACGCATCAAGCCGAGGGAGACGAGCTCCTCACGCCCGATCCATGGCCTCTCCCTTCCTCCCGTCGCCGTTTCTCTCTAGCCCCTCCTCTCCCGCGCCCTTGCAGACGCGTGCGAGCACTGCTGCTGCGGTGGTCGTTGTCCGTCTCCAGCCGCCCCACCGGTTCCTCGGTCGTCGCCAAAGGGTAGCCGACCCCTATCGCCTGCCATCTCTCTTCCCTGCTCTCGCTATCTCTCTGCTTCTCTAACCAGCAGCTGCCGATGCTGTCGTTTCCCCCTATTGACAGGAGCCTGCCCATGGCGCCACCTCCTCGCAACCCCTGCCACCGGCATCCTCGACGGCCGGAGCAAGCACGGCGCCACGTGCACCCTCCGCGGTCCATCGACGCTGCCCCTCCAAGCCGCAGTTCGGCCAGCGTGCCTTTCCACCTCCTCGTCGCCTTGCTGCGCACCGGCTACCTCCCGCACAGGCGCACAGCACTGCCTCGGTCCGCCCTCCTGGTTTCTTCCTCGCGCGGCCCCGCTGATGCCTCCTGCCTGCTATCGCCCCTCCTTCTCCATGGTCCTGGCTACGGCCTGCTCCTCTCCTCAACTCGGTCGGGCCCGACCTCGACTCCACAACCACCGAACCAGGAACGCCAAGGCCATCTTCGAGATTTTCGCCAAGTGCCACAACCGTTGCGTTCCGTTTCATCTCTGTCAAGGCCGAGATGACGCCAAGTACCGGGAGGTCGATGACCCGTCAAGGTCCTCTTCGAACGTGTACTACTACCGTCGCCGAAGACCCGTGTAGCACAAGCGCCAAGTTCGAATACCATCATCGTGAACTACTTCCAAAATGTGTACCTCTACTTCCACGACGAGATGGGTAAGACTACGCCCGACGATGCGACAAGTACCTCTAACGATGACTTGAACGTCTATGAAACATGTGCCACTATGGTCGCCCCGGAAACACCAGATGTGTCAAGTTCCTCTTCGAGACGTGTACCACCCAAGGTTTTGACTTTCGGTTTGTGAAACTTTTCGCCCCAGACCGAGATGGCTGAATTTCGGCCATTTTTGAAAATTTCGACTGAAATTTGACCCAAATTCAGCTTAAATTTGACCAAAGTTTGACCAAAATCCATTTTTTCGCCCGAAGGTATTTTTTGCCCCTGGCCGAGATGGCCGGAATTCGGCTGGAATCCATTTTTCTCGGCCGAAATTCAAAACATAGGTACCACTACTTTCACTACTGTCGCGAGAACGTCTACTTTCATCTACACCGCATTGAACTCGTTTCGTCCCGAAAACGCACGCTTCGAAGGTATAACGACGAGACGACCGTCGAATGCATGTGTGTGTGTGATGCACCCTATGTTTGCACGTGTTCGAGTTGTTCCTTGCATGTTCCTCGTTTCCATGCCATTGACCCGTGGGACCCCGTATCAAGGATCACCCCACTATCCTTGCATGACTCGCTCCTGTCACACTTCTTTTGCACCGATATCTCAATGAGTTGTCGGAACCGAAACATTGTCATGGCATATTTTCGTTATCGTTGCCGTGGCATCCTTTCATTCCGTCATGGCGACAAATGCTCTTATCATCTTGCATGCCAAGATTTCATAAAAAATGCATATCACTTGCATATGTCATCTGCATCATGATAACAACATATTAAATGTTTAAAATTATTGTTTGCTTTAAATTGCTAAATAACATATGTTTTTTTCGAAATTGTTGTTTGTTATTTCCGGTCTCATTTAAACTTGCCTAGATAGGTAGATTCATTTTGCTTCACCTCTTGCCATGTTAAGAACATTTAGGGTTCATAACGAGAGCGAACTAAATAATTAAATGTGGTGTTTCGTTAATATGCAACTCGTTGCATATTGAGCTCCACTTAATTTGTAATATTATTGTTGTACTTTGGCAATGCCATGCATATTTAAATCGGACATGTATCATACTTGTTTGTGCATCGTACCATATTTATGCTTGTGCATCGTTGCGATCGTGAGGATTTGTTCGACTACTCCCGTTCGTCTACTTTTTGGATTCGGTCTTCTTCCTAGCGGGATTTCAGGCAAGATGATCGCTATGCTAGTTGTCTCGATGCTATCGTTATGTCGCGCTTCCTACCACTTGTTTATCAAGCCTGTCTATATGCCATGAAACAACCTCTAACCTTTTCACCATCCTAACAAACCAATGTTTGGCTATGTTACCGCTTTGCTCAGCCCCTCTTATAGCGTTGCTAGCTGCAGGTAAAGTTGTGGGTTGTTCCATATTGGATATCATGGATAGGGATATCACAATATCTCTTATTTAATTAGTGCACATATATACTTGGTAAAGGGTGGAAGGCTCGGCCTTATGCCTGGTGGTTTGTTCCACTCTTGCCGCCCTAGTTTTGTCATATCGGTGTTATATTCCTTGATTTTGCGTTCCTAACACGATGATGGTTTATGGGCCCCTCTTGACAGTTCGCTTTGAATAAAATTCTTCCAGCAAGGCACAACTTTGGTTTTAACATTTGGCTACATAATAATACTGAATTAATTAATTAATTGGCATAGGGCGTCATGAACCCGAGGAGTAATTCCACATAAACAAGGGGCCAGTGCTGATGGTGTTGGTACCAAACTGGCAGTAGTCGGGGCCACCAACGGGTGTGCCTGTCGGAAACTCAGCCAATCCGGACATTGCCTGAGACGAGATACGCGCGACTACTATCAGGGTGTCGGCACGCTGGGAGGTCTTGCTGGATTAGTTTTACCATTACCGAAATGTCTTGTGCACCGCGATCCCGAGTCTGATCGGATGTCCCGCGATGGAGGATTGTCTCCGCGGATCGTGAGCTTGTCATGGGCTAAGTTGGGACACCCCTGCAGGGTTTAAACTTTCGAGAGCCGTGCCCGTGGTTATGTGGTAGATGGGAATTTTTAATGTCTTGTTGTGGAGAACTTGACACCAGATTCGAATTAAAATACACCAACCATGTGTGTAACCGTGATGGTCTCTTTTCGGGTGAGTTCGAGAAGAGAACACGGTGGGGTTATGTTTGAACGTAAGTAGTTCAGGATCACTTAGTGATCATTGCTAGTTTGCGACCGTTTGCGTAGCTTCTCATCTTATTCTTGTAATCGTAAGTTAGCCACCATACATTGCTTAGTCGCTTGCTGCAACCCCACCATTTATCCATTCCATACCCATTAAGCTTTGCTAGTCTTGATACCCATGGTAATGGGACTACTGTGTCCTCGTGGCTCACAGTTTACTATAACAACGGTTGCATGTACATGTAATGCGATGATCTGATGCGAGTGCGATGCTTGCTTGTTTGGGGTTCTTCTTCTGCTTCTTCTTCGGTAAGGGATTTAAGTTCCAGGTCAGGAGCCTGGGCTAGCAGGGTGGATGTCGTTCTTCTTTTTCGTTCGATTTCATCCGTAGTCAGATCCTACTCTTCTGTATGATGATTGCTATGTATTGATGTATTGTTGTATTAATGCTCTAGCTTGTGGCGAGTGTAAGCCTTTATCTTGTATTCTCATCTATTCAGTACATGGCATGTTGTAATGATATCCACCTTGCTATGCGCTCGAAATGTGATTGTTCCCCAATCATGAATTCATCACGTGATTGGGATAGAATCACATCTTGGGCGCTACAAGTTGGTATCAGAGCCATACCGACCTTATGAGCCCCCTTGATTGATCGAACCATTATCGTTGTTGAGTCTAGAAGAAAAAACTATTTTGAGTCTAGCTATATATATCAGAGAGTAGGATTTCTTTTTACTCCTCATCCCCATCGTCGTTCTGGTGAGGACTCGTGACGTAGGTGTTTTTGTTTCCATCACTCCTCTCTTTTTCACTCAATTTTTTTTTGAATCACGCGGGTATTGTGGAATCGGTCCGATATCATTGTGACAGGAATTCTATCTTGGTGCCTCTGACATTTAGGGGGTGTGGCAGTGTCCCAGGGAGTTGAGCTCCAAGGTGTTTTCGTCACAGTGCTTATCGTTTCAGTTCCGTAATACCAGAGGAGGCCCACATCGAAAAAGCTTCTATACTCTTTGTGGTGAGAGTAGTTTGACGTCACCCAGTACTAGGGAGAGCGATCAGATGTATTACCACATCTAGTATATCAGATGTTTTTGAAGGTCTGAGGTACACAATTTCCGAGGTTTTCTTGGTTATGTGTTGACGGATGGATACAGTTGGAGTGTAGGATTTGTTAGTTGCATGAGATATTTGTGCCTCCCTGTATCCCCAACACCAGATTGCATAACCAGAAATTTTCGGGAGTTCATAGGTGGGAATTCAAGTAGTTACCTAGGATATCTTTCTGACAGATGCATGATGTGAGATTGGGGTTCGACGTCTAGTGGTCCGCCTATCCACGGTTGGTTTTACTGTGGTCTCGTTGCGTTTTAAAGATCCTTGGCTATGCTGACTCAGGGACGCATCATATGTCATGTGCACTGCCTTGTACATGATGGTGTTGTATGATCGAGCCTGTGTGGGCCCCACCATGAATATTTTGGACGAAATCTCTATCATATGTTTGTTTCTAGCTTATTCTGCAAGCCAATCCGTTGTTTTGTTCTATTTGTGGTATTCGAGTTGCTTCCAAGTCAAGTGTTGATTCCATACCTTTCTTAAGTAGTATTCTCATATTTTACGGGAGTGCTCATCCTTCTTGATCATCGAGATTGTCATGTAAATTCTTCTCAACCGGCGTGCTTCTCTTCAAGTTAATCCGACCCTTTCAACATTTGCAGGATCAATTATTAGTTCATCTCAATGGTGTTCGTTTTGCCCGTCCCAAGTTGCATTTGTTTTCCCACCATCCCACCCTTTTCTTTAAGGACTCTGATTTCTTAATCAATCATCCATTTTATTCATGAGAAGTCTCTCCATTTCTCCCTCCAATGTTCTTATCCGACGTTTCCTCATGAAGATGCTCAGGAGTTTCAAGTTCATCATTCTTCGTTCTCTTTTCTTCTCCCGTGGATGCAATTCAAGCTTCACTGTTGATCATACCCCTTTCCCTGATTCAAATGCTTTCCCATGCCGGTGCACCTCTTAACCGCCCACTTCTCGTTATCCATTTGTTCCAGAGTGCGAAGATATCTTAGAAGATACGCGATTCCATTCTTAATTCATTCAAGCTATTTCTAGGTTGTTATCTCATTCAAGCCACTTAATTCAAACGATGCAATCTCTCTTTCAAATATCGTTCAACAGTGTTTCCTTTTGAGTGAGCCCATAACCCACAGGTCTTTTCCCAGGATCTTACCTGACTCTTCTAAATTTTCCGGAGTTATTCTCAAATTCTTTTCAAAAGTGTGACGTAACGATGGATTCCATCAGTCATATGCCTTCTCTAAGATTGCTTTCAAATTCTTTTCATCGTTGGCTGACCTTTTAATTCTTCATTCCAGAGTGCCTCAACAATTCATGGTGGTGTTACTCATCGCCATTCTCGGATTTTGAAGACCGAAGAAGAGTTCCTCTTAAATCCTTACCCGCTCTTCCAAAGATGCGTAGTTCAAGCTTGATGCCATCCTATCATAATTGTTTTCGATTGTGAGAATTCTTTTCACCCATCCGGAGCAATTCAGGAGTCTTTTCAGTTTGATTCTTCGGAGCCCATCATCTCAGAATTATTCTTTCTCACCTTTCAGCTCTCGTTCTCGAAATCTTACCGGTGCATCGCTCAAGTATTCTCTAGTCAGCTCGTGATCTCTTCATTCTCTTGTATCTAAATTTCCCAAGGTATCTTTGTTCGTTTTCTAATTCTTCCTAGTAATTCGTCCCTTTGCTACGTCCATTTTCAATTCCTACCGGTGGTTCACTGAAGACCTTATTCAAGTTTGCGGTATCTCTCTCTTAATCCTTTCAATGAGAATAAGTAGCATGCCTATCCGTTGCTTGTCATCAATCTAAGATGGTGAAGGGTAAGCATGACATAATCCTTATTCTTGTTTTCCCTCGAGGTGATTTAATTCCTTTCTCCGGAGTTCATTCGTGGTATCAATTCTCGATTCAAGTTGCTCACCTTTCTTTCCCGGAGTTCCAAGTTTTCTTGGATGTCTCATCACGAAGCTCCATCTAAATCATTGCAAGGCTTCACCTTGTTCTTTCAACTTCTCTTTTCTTTCTATAATTCTCTTTTTACTGGAGTTCTTCATGGAGGCTGTACATGGTGGTTCATCAAGGATTTAATATATTCTCGAAGTGTTCTTCAAGATTCTTCTTGGAGGAGTTCAAGTATTCTTATCGCGAATATCGAAGCGCATTCTTTCTACCTTATCTTTTGAGGTGGTATTATGTCATTCTTGATAGTTATCCTTCGTGTTTCATGATTCACAAGCTATCAAGATTGAGATATTTAAACCCATCATTTTTCTTTGTTCATGAGTTCTTGCAACCCCTTAATTTTTTCGTTGGAGTTATCTTGGGATGTATCTCACCTAAACGCTTTTCCCTAAGGATTGTTGTTGTTTATGGTGCTTATAAATGACCCAAGTTCTTCATTTATCCTCTTGGTGAAAGAAGCTTTTCGTATCCTTGTTGATCTCAATCCAATCAAATGTTCCGTTAGTGGCTGGTTGTCACCTCATATTTTTGAGATGTTTCCAAGCCCACGAGGAGCATATCATTTGATTGTTGATTCTCCGTTCAAGCCTTTCTCCTAAAGATGCTTTTGTAATTCATTTGCGTTAGAAGATGTTGTTTTCTTCTGCGTTCCTTTCATTCCATTATTTCATTTGTCCCAGAGGCATTGTGTTGTTTCTCTCGTCAAGTATCATTCCATCCTGTCAAGTTCTGTAAGTGCATCTAGTGCCCCTTAGTGATTTTGGTGTATTGAAGACTTATAGGTTAAGGGACTAATATGTTTGTGAGTGTACACATGCTCTATAAGTCGATGAGGAGTTTGATATTTACGATGAAAGTCGACCCCTAAAAATGTATGTTTTCACCTGAAGACTTTGGTTCTACTGGAGATTTTGGATGTGAAGAAATTGGTGTGACCTTGAAGACTTGATATTCATGCGAGGATTATGACGCGTGAAGACTTTTGTTTTCCTAGTTTCATTTTATCTTTCTTGAGTCATAGGAAAAACCGTACTGTTAAAGGGGGTCAAGGTAATACTAAGGAAACTGATTTCCAAGTGATGCTCATCTCAAAATCCTACACCTACCCAATCCATTCGAGTGAAGCCATTGGAAATCTCACATCAGTTCAGTCAATTGCTTCAGTGACAGAGATGAAGATCTTCTGGTCTCTGAGGTATTTGTTCTGACTGAGGAGTTAGGAATTCGCCAGTGCAGATTTCCTACACAGTGAGGAACATGATAGCCCTGAGGAAATTGAACCTCATATTCCCGACCGTTGCTGTTGAGGGAGTCCTGGATTAGGGGGTATCCAGACAGCCGGACTATATACTTTGGCTGGACTGATGGACCGTGAAGATACAAGACTCAAGACTTCGTCCCGTGTCCGGATGGGACTCTCCTTTGCGTGGAAGACAAGCTTGGCGATCCGGATATTAGATCTCCTTCTTTGTAACCGACCCTGTGTAACCCTAGCCTCCTCTGGTGTCTATATAAACCGGAGGGTTTAGTCCGTAGAAAGACGATCATAATCATCATAGGCTAGCTTCTAGGGTTTAGCCTCTACGATCTCGTGGTAGATCAACTCTTGTAATACTCATATCATCAATATCAATCAAGAAGGAAGTAGGGTTTTACCTCCATAGAGAGGGCCCGAACCTGGGTAAAACATTGTGTCCCTTGCCTCCTGTTACCATTAGCCTTAGGCGCACAGATCGGGACCCCCTACTCGAGATCCGCCGGTTTTGACACCGGCATTGTGCTTTCATTGAGAGTTCCTCTGTGTCGTCGCTGCAAGGCTCGATGGCTCCTTCAATCATCAACAACGCGGTCCAGGGTGAGAATTTTCTCCCGGGCAGATCTTCGTGTTCGGTGGCTTCGCACCGCGGGCCAATTCGCTTGGTCATCTAGAGCAGATCGACAGCTACGCCCCTGGCCATCAGGTCAGGTTCGGAAACTTGAACTACACGGCCGATATCTGCGGAGACTTGATCTTTGATGGATTTGGGCCTACGCCAGGAGCACCGAACAGTCCCGACGGGCACGACATAGACCTGCTGCCAGATAATACGCGGGATATCGCACCCGCGATAGCTCCGGACCTTAATCCGGGGCAGATCGCGTCGTTCGAGGACGGGTGGATGGACCCTGCCCCGGAGGCCGCACACTCATCGGCGGTAGAGACGGACACAGACTTCACCCCCAATGGAATTCGCCGCTACGGATATCTTCCAGCACTCGCCCTTCGGTGACATGCTGAATTCATTAAGGTCTCTCTCTCTTTGTCAGGAGACTCTTGGCCGAACTATGTCTGGCTCGAGGGGGAAGAAGGCGACGAAGAAATTCGTTGCCCACCCACCACCCACTTCATAGCCACTGTCGATGACGTAACAGACATGCTTGACTTCGACTCCAATGACACCGATGATATGGACGTCGGCGTAGGGGACGATTCAGAACCACCGCCCACGGGGCGCTGAACTGCCACTTCATCATATGATATATACATGGTGGACACGCCTAAGGAGGACGATGGCGACAAAACGGAGGATAAAACCCCCGGACAAAAGCCAAAACAACGGCGCAGACGCCACTCTAAGTCTAGACACAGTAAGAACATCGATAACAGCGCTCGAAAGATCGACACACCAGTCAACTCCAAAGGCAATGATGACCATATGGACCCAGCGATGGAGCAGGATGAGCCAGGTCACGCCGAACACAGCCCAGAGCAGACGCCCGATCACAACGATCCCGAGGGACGAACTCATCAATCTACCCCGGGAGAGGATCACAGTCCGGACGATGATGCATTCATCATCCCGGAAAAACGTTTGGAACGAGATAACCTCCACAGAAGACTTATGGCCACTGCGAGAAGTCTAAAGAAGCAGAAGCAAAGACTTAAGGCCGCACAGGAAACGCTCAACCGCAGATGGAATAAAGTGCTAGACACTGAAGAAAAATACGGTGATGATCGCCACACAAAGAGCTATCCAAAGCGCAAGCTGCTGCCAAAATTCGACGATGAGGCCATTCCGCCGAAGAACAATACGGCCAGTAGGCCGGACCAACCACTTCATGACCGCAACAGAGCAGCTACTGACGCCACACAGGATTTACGTGAGCTCCTGGACAAAAAGGCCGGTGCGATGAGGTCCATATATGGATCTAGAGGACACGCTCCGGCGCAGGATCATGGTCACCAAAACGATCAGATTGATCGAATACCAGTTCAGAATCAGCACCGGACACAACAATAGTCAACAGCATGCCACAACATGTCCAGATACAGAGGGGCTGCTCACCCCCTGTGCTTCACTGAAGAGGTACTGGACCACGAATTTCCACAGGGTTTCAAACCCGTGAACATAGAGGCATATGACGGAACGACAGACCCCGGGGTCTGGATTGAGGATTTTATCCTTCACATCCACATGGCTCGTGGGGGCGACATCCACGCCATCAAATACCTTCCCCTCAAGTTGAAGGGACCAGCTCGGCACTGGTTGAAAAGCCTCCCCGAAAATTCAATCGGAAGTTGGGAGGAACTTGAGGATGCTTTCAGGGCCAATTTTCAAGGAACCTATGTCCGACCTTCGGACGCCGACGATTTAAGTCACATAATTCAACAACCCGAAGAGTCCGTCCGCAAGCTTTGGAATAGATTCCTCACTAAGAAGAATCAAATCGTCGATTGTCCGGACGCCGAAGCCCTAGCGGCCTTCAAGCACAGTATCCGGGATGAGTGGCTCGCCAGACACCTCGGCCAAGAAAAGCCGAGGACAATGGCAGCCTTAACAAGCCTTATGATCCGCTTTTGCGTGGGTGAAGACAGTTGGTTGGCCCGTAGAGGCACCAAGACCCAGGCACATCCGAAATCAGGGATGGCAACGGGAAGCCACGGCGCAATAAAAACAAGGCCGAAACAAGGAAGAAAGTCCGGACAACACAACAGTCAACGCTGGATTCAGGGGCTCTCGACCCGACCAACAAAAGAAGCCATTTAAAGGCAGCAAAGAGGGACCGTCCGGCCTGAACAAAGTCCTGGACAGACTGTGCCAAATTCATGGCACCCCCGAAAAACCTGCGAACCACACTCACAAAGAATGCTGGGTCTTTAAGCAGGCCGGCAAGCTAAATGCCGAACACAAGGGAAGGGAAACACCAAGTGAAGACGAGGATGAGCCTCGCCAGCCGAACACTGGGGGACAGAAAAAATTCCCACCAAAGGTAAAAACAGTAAACATGATCTACGCGACTCACATACCCAAGAGAAGGCGCAAACGCGCGCTCAGAGACGCATACGCTGTAGAGCCCGTCACCCTCGAACTCAACCCCTGGTCGGCCTGCCCGATCACCTTTGATCATAGGGACTACCCGACTAGTATGCGGCACGGAGGATCGGCTGCCTTGGTGCTCGACCAATAATCAACGGATACCATCTCACTCATGTCCTCATGGACGGCGGCAGTAGTCTCAATCTAATATACCAGGACACTGTCCACAGGATGGGGATAGACCGATCCAGAATCGGCCAAAGTAACACCACCTTCGAAGGGGTGATACCGGGTGAGGGAGTCCTGGATTAGGGGGTGTCCGGATAGCCGAACTATCACCGGACTCCTGGACTATAAAGATACAAGATTGAAGACTTCGTGCCGTGTCCGGATGGGACTTTCCTTGGCGTGGAGGGCAAGCTTGGCGATACGGATATGTAGATCTCCTACTATTGTAACCGACTCTGTGTAACCCTAACCCTCTTCGGTGCCTATATAAATCATAGGGTTTTTAGTCTGTAGGACGAACAATAATCATACCATAGGCTAGCTTCTAGGGTTTAGCCTCTCTGATCCCGTGGTAGATCTACACTTGTAGTACCCATATCATCAATATCAATCAAGCAGGAGTAGGGTTTTACCTCCATCGAGAGGGCCCGAACCTGGGTAAAAACATCGTGTCCCTTGTCTCCTATTACCATCCGCCTAGACGCACAGTTCGGGACCCCCTACCCGAGATCCGCCGGTCTTGACACCGACATTGGTGCTTTCATTGAGAGTTCCTCTGTGTCATCATCTTTAGGCCCGATGGCTCCTCCGATCATCAACAACGATGCGGTCCAGGGTGAGACTTTTCTCCCCGGACATATCTTTGTATTAGGCGGCTTTGCACTGCGGGCCAATTCGCTTGGCCATCTGGAGCAGATTGAAAGCTACGCCCCTGGCCATCAGGTCAGATTTGGAAGTTTGAACTATACGACTGACGTCCGCGGAGACTTGATCTTCGACGGGTTCGAGCCACAGCCAAGCGTGCCGCACCGTCACGATGGGCATGATCTAGCTCTGCCGCCGGACAGTGCCCTGGAGGCTGCACAAGTGTCCGCTCCGACCCTTAGCTCGGAGCCGACTACGCCGATCGAGGACGGGTGGCTGGACACAGCCTCGGGGGCTGCTATCACTACGGCGATTGAGCCGAACACCAACCCTGTCCTTTGCGAAGCTTGTGACTCCAAGGCACCGGACTCCTCTCCGGACTACGAACCTTCCGCGCCCCTGCCAATCGAATCCGATTGGGCGCCGACCATGGAGTTCACCGCCGCGGACATCTTTCGGCACTCACCCTTTGGCGACATCCCGAATTCACTAAAGTCTCTCTCTCTCTCTATCAGGAGAGCCCTGGCCGGACTATGGTCAGGAAGGTTGGGATGCGGACGATGAAGAAATTCGAAGCCCACCCACCACCCACTTCGTAGCCAATGTCAAAAGTTTAAACGACGTGCTCGACTTCGACTCCGAAGACATCAACGGTATGGACGACGATGTAGGAGACAAACATGAACCAGCACCTATAGGGCACTGGACAGCCACCTCATCTCATGATGTATACATGGTGGACACACCTAAAGGAAGCGACGACGAGGAACAACGGGACGTCACGAGGGATCATTCCCTCGAAAATCAGTTAAAACGGCGACGTAAGCGCCGCTCAAAGTCCTGCCTCGACAAAGACAGCAGCCATACAGACCCAGCCATAGAGCAGGGCGAACCGGTGGACGACGAACATGCTATCGAGCAACAGTCCGAACAGGACAATCTGGATAAACAACCCACCCCCGACGAAGATAACAGTCCGGGCGATCTCATGCCAGACAAGTTACTGGAGCAGAAGAATCTCCACAAAAGGCTCGTCGCCACTGCGCGTAGCCTGAAAAAGCAGAAGCGGAAGCTCAAAACAGCGGAAGATGCGCTCAGAATCAGATGGAGCAAAGTACTCAACACCGCAGAAAAATACGGCGATAGTCACCGAACAAAGAGCTACCCGAAGCGAAAACTACTGCCCGAATTCGATGAGGAGGCCGTAGAGCCCCCGCAATCAAAAAACAAGGAGACCACTCGGTCGGATAGACGACCCCATGGCAAACATAGAGCGGCAAACGGCGCCGCACACAAGCCGACCCGCGATCCGCACACGGATTCGCATCAAAAAGATGGCCCAGTTAGATCTATCTACAGGCCAAGAAAGCAAGCTCTAGTAAGCAATGCAACACATCAAGTATCCGAATACTACAGTACACCTAAATGTAGGGGTGCCGCACACCCCCTATGTTTCACCGATGAGGTCTTGGATTATGAATTTCCAGCGGGATTCAAGCCCGTAAACATAGATGCATACGACGGAACAACAGACCCTGGAGTCTGGATCGAGGATTACATCCTCCACATACACATGGCTAGAGGAGATGACCTCCACGCCATAAAATACTTACCCCTCAAGCTCAAAGGGCCAGCCCGACATTAGCTCAAAAGCCTCCCCGAAAACACCATTGGAAGTTGGGAGGAGCTCGAGGATGCCTTTCGGGAAAATTTTCAAGGGACCTATGTCCGACCTACGGATGCAGACGATTTAAGTCACATAACTCAACAACCCGGAGAGTTAGCCCGAAAATTCTGGAACAGATTCCTTACTAAAAAGAACCAAATAGTCGACTGACCGGACGCCGAAGCCTTAGCAGCCTTCAAACACAATGTCCGAGACGAATGGCTCGCCAGACACCTCGGCCAAGAAAAGCCAAGAACAATGGCCGCATTAACAAGCCTCATGCCCTGCTTTTGCACAGGAGAGGATAGCTGGCTAGCAAGATGCAGTATCAGCGACCCAAGTACATCCGAAGTCAGGGATGGAAATGGGAAACCGTGACGCAGCAAGGACCAGCGCCGGACCAAGGGAAACAACCCGAAGAGCACGGTAGTCAACGCCGGATTCGAAAGCTCACGACAGAATCATAAAAATATGCCCCCTAAGGATAACAGGGACGAGCTATCTAACTTAAACAAAATCTTGGACAAGCTATGCCAAATCCACAGTACCCCCGGGAAGCCTGCGAATCATACCCACAGAGATTGTTGGGTCTTCAAGCAGTCCGGCAAACTCAACGCCGAACACAAGGGGCTCGACACACCAAGCGAGGACGATGACGATCCCCACAAGCAGAGCACCGGAAAACAAAATAATTCCCCACAAGAAGTCAAAACAGTAAACTCACTTCGCGTGACAAAAGGGAAAAATAGAGCGGCGCCCATAGAGGTACGCACCATATGTCCTATCCCAGAGGAGTCCCGCCACTGGTTGTTAAAACCAATCACCTTCGACCATCAGGATTACTCTAGAAGTATCCGGAATGCAGGATGGACTGCCTTGATATTAAATCCGATAATTGACGGACTCCAATTTACACAAGTCCTAATGGACGACGGCAGTGATTTAAACCTGCTATATCAGGACACAATCCGCAAAATGGGGATAGACCCAGCCAAAGTTCGCCATAGCAACACTTCCTTTCAAGGGGTAATGCCAGGCCCATATGCCCATTGTACGGGCTCTCTACTGCTAGAAGTTGTGTTCGGCTCACCCGACAACTTCCGCCGCGAAAAGTTAAACTTCCACCTCGCCCCATTTACAAGTAGCTACCAAGCACTCCCGGGACGCGAAGCTTTCACCCGCTTTAACGCAATACCGCATTATGCATCCCTTACACTTAAAATGCCCGGTCCGCGAGATATCATCTCCTTAAAGGGAAATACTGAGTGTTCCTCGAGTGCGGAAGATTGCGTGACTGCCTTGACAGCCACACACTAAACCGGCTTTACTAATCCAAGCACCTAAACAGGTCGTTCAGACCCCGGACACGGTTAGACGAGTCCGGCGTAAACATACAAGGGCTTACCAGCCGCATACCCCCACACAAGGGGCTCCGTGCATATACAGCAAGAGACAATAAAGCTCAATTTTATTCATTTTTTGACTTGTACTTTGTTTATTTAATATAACGTACATTTTCGCACGATCTTTTTCAACTAAGTTCCTCTCTTTTACAGATGAACACCGTGCTACACCCGTCCAGGATACGGCACAACGGAGACACAGGCGCAGACGTGCAGTAGGGACCCTTGTAAGGATTATTTTCAGATTAAGACCCTGCGTAAACCTTTTTTACTGTCTCTTGTTGATACACATCCCCTGGTTTCTTGCTATAACCAAGGAGGAGGCTGGCGTTTTGGCATGGGCCACGTCAGAATTTTGCGCATACCTGGACACCAGGGGCTTATTACCAAGGGCGTTGTTCAGCCCGTTTTCATAAAGACCGAATACCTTAGGGAGTGTTCAGCGTCTCGAGTTAGGCCTTATATGCATCAGCTCCGAATCATGTCTTTGGTCAAATGTTGGGTTTGCCCAGCTCCTGTGTTTTGCTGCCTTACGTTCCGCTCTATCGGCTAACGCGGCACCAGGAGAACTACTGTGATTGTGCCCCGGTTCGTCCAGGCGAGCACCTCAGTAGAGAAAGCCGAAAACTGACTGTCATGATATAGCGTGAGACTGGTCAACCACTCGATGACCCGCCGGAATCTTTAGAATTCCTCCGCATAGACGAAGGGCCGTTTCCCGGTCAGGCACATACGCGCCCCGAATTCGGGTGAGCGCGGTGCCCCTAGGGGCTATATAGTAGCCCCACTGTCAAACTCCTATGGCTAAGTGAAAGTGATAAAGCATTATAGTCCGGTTGCCTAGTTTGCTACGCTACCACCTCCTTTATAGGACCAAGACGTTGGATCAAGTGTGAAAACACGCCTTTTGCAAACACCCCCGCATTATATGTCTGGGGGCTAAAGCCGAAGACTGCCATCTTTTAGGTTATATACACATATACATTAACGACCACACAGGAGGTGTTTCAATTCTTGAAGGCACAAGTATAAAAAGCTTTTATATTTCATCAAAACATTGTTTCACAATAATACATGTTATTCGAACATAATATCCTTCGAGCATTGCGTCTCTATTAAACGAGCGCCCTGCAGAACTTCCTGAAAATAGTGCTCGATAGGTACCCAGCTTCCGTCCGAATCTTGGGATGCAACATCGGTGGCCTTCATCTCCACCCAGTATGTCTTGACATGGGCAAGAGCCATCCGCGCACCCTCTATGCATGCCGACCTTCTCATTGCATTGATATGCGGCACCGCACCAAGGAACTGTTGCACCAAGCCAAAATAACTCTTCGGCTCAGGCCTCTTCGGCCACAAAAGACTCACGACATCCTTCATGGCAAGTCCGGATAACCTATTCAGCTCCGCCCATTCGTCCAAGCGATCGGTTAATGGAAGTGGGCGCTCTGGATTATGGAACTGCGACCAAAAAACCTTTGCCATTTCCTGATCCTCTTGATCTCGGAAGTGTTCGACCGCGTCCGCGACACTTGCCGCCAAGTCCAGATAAGCATCCTCCGCACTTCACAGCCGGTCCAACTGAGCATATTTAGGATCCATGAATTTCCTCTGCAGCAGAAAGGGCTTTCTAGCCGCGATATCTCCAGCCTAACGCATCTCCTCCTTCATAGCTCTCATCGCAGAGCGAGCATCCTTGGCATCGGTTGCGGCCTTCTTCAGGTCCTCTTGTACCGCTCGATCTTCTTTTTCAAGAAGCCTGCAGCGGTCGGCAGCATTCTTTAACTCCACGGCCATCTCAACCATTTCCTTCTTGCTTCGGTAGTGAGCAGCCTGTTCGGCTTTTAGCTCTTCGGCCGCCTTTAAGGCAGCCGCGTCACTCTTTCTGGCCTGCTCCTTGGCTCGGGCAAGTTCCGCCCGCAGGTTCTCTATGGCAGCGGCACCATCTGCATCAAGCATACTTGTTGTAAGGCACGGGCATCAAGCTCCCTTACCAGGTGTCCGCGGAGATATTGCATACCTTGTGACTCGTCAAGTCGCTTATTGACAAGCGTGACGTCGGCATCCGCCACATCAAGTTGCCACTTCAGTTCGGCAAATTCATCAGTCCGGCCAGCCACCGGACCCTTCGCCACCTACATAGGAAGGGCGACATATTATACCTGGGATTATGATCCTCGCGTGCTGTCATTTTTTGACAACACACCGAGCCTCAGGGGCTACTATCTACACAGGGCGCATTTTATATGCGGAACTGTCAGAAGGTACATCATTTTGCGTACCTCAAAACCTGTCAGTAAACTTCTGACGGCTTCGTGCAATCCGCTCTCAATGGATGAAATCCTTTCAATCACCGTACCCATTAACGCACGGTGATCTTCTGAGATAGACGCTCGCCCGAGCAGATCCTTCAGCTCCTCCAACCGTACACCAGGTGGTGCCGGACTCGTCCGATGGCCTTTTTCGAAGGCCGGACGCAGAGGGCTTTGAGGGGAAATATGACTGCCTTCCGGCTCCGCCGGACTCAGAGAAACCCTCCGCGATGACACCTCAGGGTCGCCCGCCTCACAAGACGGTACGACAGGGGGAGGCGTTTCGCTCTCAATCATCTCCGGATGAAGATCCCCCGAAGATGAGCTCTGCTGAGAAGGGCCAAGATCCGAACTACAAGGTAAAACTTCAGTTATATTCATCAGAAATAGGGCAGGGATATCCTTTATTTTAATAAAAACTCCCCTTTTTACTTACGGCTCGGTGGAGGGCTGATCCCCTTGGGGGCATAATGCGGCCAAGGCATCTCTCGGCGCAGGACCCTCTGACGAAGATTTCTTCCCCCGCTTTGAGACCATGGTCTCCGGGTCTTCAGAGGCGGTCCTCTTCTTCCCTTGGATGGAGGGATTCTCGATCCCTCCTTTCCTAATAGCCTCCTCTGCGGAGGTGGTAGCTTCCTTGTTCCCCCCTTCACCTTCTTCCAAAGGTGCAACCTCCAGCATCCTGGTTAACACGGGATCCGGCGTGGTCTCGGGGAGGGGGGCCGGACACACCTGATTAGCTTTGCTTTCGCTATCCACTCCTGTTCAAGGGACAACTCTTTTGAGGGCAAATTCTTGATAAATATGGGATAGCGTGTCCGGACACAAGGCTACTTACTTGAGTATCTGGGCGATTGCAGCTTAGACCTGCATCCTCGGTCAAGTCCGGACACATCGCTTGTGATCCGAAGAAAAGCTTGTACATCTCCACGGGCGTCGCGCCCATAAAATGTTGGAGAGCTCGTGGTCCCTCCGGGTTAAATTCCCACAGGCAGAGGGGGCGATGTTTGCAGGGCAGGATGCGACGAATCAACATGACCTGCGCTACTACGACCAGAGTGATCTCTCTCTCTCTCTCTAGGAGATCTTGAATGCGGCCCTGCAGCAAGGGCACGTCCTTGGACGGCCCCTAGTCAAGTCCTTTATTGACCCATGATGCCAGCCGCGATGGAGGACCCGGGCGAAAGGCAGGTGCCGCCACCCATTTGGTGCCCCTGGGAGCTGTGATATAAAACCACTCTTGTTGCCATAGGTTGAGCTCCTCTTGAAAAGAGCCCTCGGGCCACGGAGCGTCAGCATTGTTGCTTATAATAGCCCCTCCGCACTCTGCCTGCTGGCCCTTGATCATCTTCGGCTCCACTTTGAAGGTCTTGAGCCACAATCCGAAATGAGGGGTAATGCGGAGGAAGGCTTCGCATATGGCAATGAAGATGAGATGTGGAGGATGGACTCCGGATCCAAGTTGTGAAATTCCAACCCGTAATAAAACATGAGCCCCCTCACGAAGGGGTCCGTTGGGAAGCTTAGCCCCCAAAGGAAGTGAGACGCGAACACCACGCTTTCACCAGGCTTGGGAGTGGGAATAACCTGCCCTTGGGCGGGCAGCCTATGCGAAATTTCGCCGGTTAGATACCTGCATCTCTTAGCTTTAGCACGTCTTCTTCCGTAATGGAGGAAGGCATCCACCGGCCTTGCAGGTCGGAGCCGGACATCATCGAAGGTCCGAAGCGCCTATATATGGAGCTTTGGGTGTTGGAACTCGAGGCGAGGGGCGGATTCGATTGAGATTGAAAGAAAGGAGTGGAGCCTTGGTCTCTTTATAAAGAGGTTGAATACCAAGAACCTTCCCCGTGACCGTTTGGGAATCGCCTTCGATAGAGGAGACGTGTCAACATGCACGGTTGGGTTACCCACGCCCGTATTAATGAGAATCCCGGAATAAGGGGACACGATCTCTGCTTAGACAAGACGTGCCAAGGAAACCGCCTCGCTAAACGCGCTGAGGTGGGACAGTAAAAACGATTCGAATAAAGGCTTGGCTGTGGTGTGATGTCACGCCACGAAATACGTCAGCAGATTGAATTTGTGCAAATATTATTCTCTCTACGGTGGTATGTGGAACTTATTTTGCAGAGCTGGACACTATCCTTGTGCTCACAATCTTCTATAAAGTATTCGGAGGAGGAACCCACCTTGCAATGCCGAAGACAATATGCGCGCCGGACTCGTCGTCATTGAAGCCTGGTTCAGGGGCTACTGAGGGAGTCCTGGATTAGGGGGTGTCCAGATAGCCGAACTATCACCATTGGCCGGACTCCTGGACTATGAAGATACAAGATTGAAGACTTCGTCCCGTGTCCGGATGGGACTTTCCTTGGCGATACGGATATGTAGATCTCCTACCATTGTAACCGACTCTGTGTAACCCTAACCCTCTTTGGTGCCTATATGAACCGGAGGGTTTTTAGTCCGTAGGACGAACAATAATCATACCATAGGCTAGCTTCTAGGGTTTAGCCTCTCTGATCTCGTGGTAGATCTACTCTTGTACTACCCATATCATCAATATCAATCAAGCAAGAGTAGGGTTTTACCTCCATCGAGAGGGCCCGAACCTGGGTAAAAACATCGTGTCCCTTGTCTCCTGTTACCATCCGCCTAGACGCACAGTTCGGGACCCCCTACCCGAGATTCGCCGGTCTTGACACCGACACCAGGCGTTGAAGCCCGCTGCAGGGGCTCCCTTGTATTAGAGGTGACATTCGGTTCTCCAGATAACTTCAGAAGCGAAGAACTACTCTTCACCATCGCTCCTCTCCAAAGTGGTTATCATGCATTGCTCGGGAGAATGGCCTTCGCCTGCTTCAACGCAGTACCACACTATGCCTACCTTAAACTCAAGATGCCCGGTCCACGTGGCGTCATCACCGTTAACCGAAATATAGAGCGTTCCTTACGTGCGAAGAGTATGCGGCGGCTCTAGCAGCCGGACACTAAGCGGCTTCTAATATCATAACGCATGATCGGTCGTTAAGACCACGGACACGGTTAGAAGAGTCCGGCACACCACCGTCGGTAACAGCCCAGATAAACTTGTGCTAGGTGCTATACATGTAATCCCATAGAGGACACCAGGGGCTACAGATATTCAATAAAGCCCACCTTTTGGCTCGACCTTATTAACAGGCCAATGTCTTACACTTCTACTATCCATTCATAATAGCCAACTCTTCGCACACTTACGTCATACTCTTTTACATGAGTTTTCCTTTTTACAGACACCATTCGTGCGATACCCTCCCAGGACACGGCACAACAGAGACAAAGGCGCAGACGTGCAACATGGCCCCGCTCAAAGGTTTCTCTTTAGATTAAGCCCCTGTGTAAACCTTCTTTATTGTCTCTTGTTGCTTAACACCCCATGGGTACTCAATATACCCACAGGGGATACTGGCGTTATTGGCATTTCGCCACGACAGAATAATGCACGTACCTGGAAATACAGGGTTCATAATAAAGGACGTTACTCAGCCCAGTATATGTTATAAAGTCCGAATACCCTCGGGAGTGTTCGGCGTCGTGAGTTTGGCCTTATATGCATCAACTCCAAATCATGTCTTTGGTCAAATGTTGGGTTTGTCCGGCTCCTGGGTTTGCTGCCTTACGTTCCATTTTTATCGGCTAAGGCGGCCAAAGGAGAACTACTGCGATTGTGCCCTGGTTATTCCAGACGAGCACCTCCGTAGAGAAAGCCGAAAACTGACTGTCATGATATAGCGAGAGACTGATCAACCACTCGAAGACTCATCGGAATCTTTAGGGTTCCTCCGCATTAACGAAGGGCCGTTCCCCGGTCATGTACACATGCGCCTGTATCCGGATGCACGCGAAGGTACCAGGGGCTACATAGTAGCCCCACCGTCAAACTCCTATGGCTAAGTGAAAGTGTTAAAGCTATATAGTCCGGTTGCCTAGTTCGACATGCGATCACCTCCTTAACGGACCAAGACGTTGGATCAAGTGTGATTACGCATCTTTTTGCGAACACCCCCGCATTGCATGCGTGGGGGCTGAAGCCAATGACTGCTAACTTTCAGGTTATATATACATCAAACAACCGCACAAGAGGCACAATAACACTTCCGGGCAAAAGTATAAACATAGCCTCCATAACTAAAATACAATTGTTTTTACAATGGAAAGATTTGTCACCCGAACATGACATTCTTCGAGCACTGAGCCTCTATTAAACGAGCACCTTCTGTTACCTACTCCAAGTAGTGTTCGGTTGGATCCTGGCTTCCCGCCGGATACTGGGTTGCAATGATGGTGGCCTCCATATCTGTCCAGTATGTTTTAACACGGGCAAGAGCCATCCGCGCACCCTCTATGCACGCCGACCTCTTCATGGCATCGATTTGTGATACAGCACCAAGGAATTATTGCACTAAACCAAAATAACTGTCCGGCTTCGGCCCCTTCGGCCATAGATGGTCTATTACAGATCTCATCGCAACACCGGCCAACCTATGGAGCTCGGCCACAGGAGCCATCCTTTCACTTAATGGCAATGGGCGCGTTGGAGCACTGAATTGCGACCAGAACAGCCTTTCCACTTCATTATCTTTTTGATCCTCGAAAAACTTGGCCGCATCAGCCGCACTCTTCGCCAGATCCGCATACGCATCTGCAGGGCTCCAGCATCGATCCAGAGGAGCGTACTTTGGATCTAAGAACTTCATCCGCAAAAAATAGGGGTTTCCAGCTGCGATTTCTCCGGCCTGTCGAAGCTCCTCCCGCCCATCCCTAATTTTGGAATGTGTCTCCTTGGCCGCATCAGGGGCCTTCTTCAGGTCAGCTGACTTCGCCTGATTCTCTTTTTCAAGGAGCTCATACCGGTTGGCGGCGTTTTTCAGCTCCACAGCCATCTCGCCTATTTTATCTTCGCTTCGGCGATGAGCAGCCTGTTTGGCTCTCAACTCTTCGGCCGCCTTTAGGGCAGCCGCATTGCTAGCCCGGGCTTGTTTCTTGGATAGGGCAAGCTCCGCCCTCAGGGCCTCCACGGCAGCAGCTCCGCCTGCAGTCAAAGCATATCATATTAACATTATGCTCCTCTTAATATTTCCTGTAAAACAAGGAAAATAGAGCACATACTCTATGACTCGTTAAGCCGCTCGTTCGGAAGCGTGATGTCGGCATCCACAACTTCAATCTGTCGCCTCAGTTCGGTGACGTCAACGGACCGGTCGGCCGCCGGACCCTTAGCCACCTGCGCATGAATACAGTGCGATCATTACTTAACAATGTGATCCTCCGTTTGCCGCCTAGGGCTGGCAACCAGTGTCTCAGGGGCTACTATCTATACAGAGCACACCTGGCGCGTGCCCCACACTCAAAAATTTATGTATTTCATTACATACCTCAAAGCCTTTGAGCAGGCTCGTAAAAGCTTCATTCAACCCGCTTGTGGCGGATGAAATCTTCTCAAGCACCATGCTCATTAATGAACGTGTGATCCTCCGACAGGGCAACTTGCTCCAGAAGGCCCGTGAGCGTGTCCGGCCGGTCGCTGAACTGTGCCGGACCCTTCTTATCGCCCCCCGTGGGAGCCGAATGCTCCGGGCTTAGGGCGGCCGAAGTACTAACTTCTGGCAAATCTGGACTCCTTCGTGACGACACCTCGGGGTCGCTCGCCCCATGAGGCGGAGAGGCTGGTGGGGTTTCACTCTCCATCATCTCCGGAAGGAGATCCCCCAAAGATGAACTCTGTCGAGAAGAGCTGCTAGCCGGACTGCAAAGAATGGATCCTGGTTATTGTTCTCGGAGAAGGAAGCAGTAGCTTTATATTTACGATTAACTTACAGTTCGGCTGAGGGCTGGCCCGTATGCGGGCATGGCACAGTGAGGACGCCCTTTGGGGTAGGGCCTCCTGGTGAAGTTTTCTTCCCTTGTCTGGGCACCTCTCTCTCCAAGTCTTCGGAGGCGGCCCTCTTCTTCCCGCGGGGGGAGGAGACCTTAGATTCCCCTCCCCGACTATCCTCCTTCGTGGAGGTAGTAATTCCCCCGGTTTGGATGTGCAATGTGTGAAGCTCTGCTTCTCTGTTCTTCCCTTCGTCTTTCCCCGAGGGCACTTGACTTAGCACGCGACTAAGCATGCTGGCTATGGCAGGACTAGGCGAGCCTTCGGGAAGTGGCGCCGGACACCTGATTCTCTCCGCCTTGCTGAGCCATTCCTAGCCGCGGATGGTTTTCAGAATAATGTTATGATAAATATAAACGAAGTGTTCGATTTCTGGGTTACTTACTTGGGTATCTGGGCGGTTGCAGCTCAGGCCCGCATCCTCGGTGGTGTCCAGACACTTTATTTGTGGTCCAAAGAATAACTTACACATCCCTTCGAGCATCATGCCGAAGAAGTGCAGAATAGTCCGCGAACCTTCCGAATTGAACTCCCACATCCGGAGAGGCCGGCATTTGCACGGCAAGATTCGTTGGACTAGCATTACCTAAATTACGCTGACAAGGCTAATGTCCCTCTCAAGAAGCTCCCGAATGCGGCTCTGCAATGTTGGTACATCATTAGCAGGCCCCCAATATAGTCCCACATTGGCCCATGACGCTAGTGAGGCGGAGGGCCCGAACGGAATCGGGGGCAGCCACCCACTTTGTGCCTCTGGGAGCCGTGACGTAAAACCACCTCCGTTGCCATAGATCGGACACCTCTGGGAAGAAGCCCTCTGGCCATGGGGCATCGGCGTTCCTGCTTATTGCAGCACCTCCGCACTCCGCGTGTCGCCCCTCAATCATCTTCGACTTCACATTGAAGGTCTTGAGCCATAAGCCAAGTGCGGGGTGATGTGGAGGAAGGCTTCGCACACGATGATGAACGACGAGATATGAAGGATGGATCCCGGAGCTAGATCATGAAAATCTAGCCCATAATAGAACATGATCCCTCTCACAAAGGGATCAAGGGTGAAGCCTAAGCCGCGGAGGAAGTGAGAAACAAATACGACGCTCTCGTTGGGCTCGGGAGTAGGGATGACCTGCCCTGGAGCAGGAAGCCTGTGCTTGATGTCGGCGGTCAGATATCTGACCTTCCTAAGCTTCGCAATGTCCTCTTCTGTGATAGAGGAGGCCATCCACCGGCCTTGAAGATTGGATCCAGACATGATTGAAGATCCGAAGTGCTTAAGCTTGGGCTTCGGGTGTTGGAACTCGAGATGCGGAAAGGCGCAAGCGTGGTAGAAAAGAGGGATAGGCCTCGGTCCCTCTATAAAGGGGGTGAATATCAAGCGTCCTCAGCGTAACCGCTTGGGACTTACCCAAAAACACGGAGTCATACCAACAGGCGTCATGGGGTTGCATGCGCCCGTATTGATGGAGGATCCCGCGACAAGGGGAACACGATCTCTGGTTTGGCAAGGCGTGCCAATAAAACCACCTCGCAACGCGTGTCAAGGTAGGCCGAGAAAAACCGGTTAGTATTGATCCAGGCCACAATGTAAGGGCACACCGTAAAAAAATTGTCAGCATATCAGATTTGTGAAGTGTTATGCTCTCTACGGTGGTGTGCGGAAATTATCTCAAAGAGCCGGACACAATCCTTAATCTGCTTTGGAGTATTCGGAGATGGAACCCGCCTTGCAATGCCGAAGACAATCTACGCGCTGGACTCATCGTCATTGAAGCCTGGTTCAGGGGCTACTGAGGGAGTCCTGGATTAGGGGGTATCCGGACAGCCGGACTATATAATTTGGCCGGACTGATGGACCGTGAAGATACAAGACTCAAGACATCGTCCCGTGTCCGGATGGGACTCTCCTTTGCGTGGAAGACAAGCTTGGCGATCCGGATATTAGATCTCCTTCTTTGTAACCGACCCTGTGTAACCCTAGCCTCCTTCGGTGTCTATATAAACCGGAGGGTTTAGTCCGTAGAAAGACGATCATAATCATTATAGGATAGCTTCTAGGGTTTAGCCTCTACGATCTCATGGTAGATCAACTCTTGTAATACTCATATCATCAAGATCAATCAAGCAGGAAGTAGGGTTTTACCTCCATAGAGAGGGCCCGAACCTGGGTAAAACATCATGTCCCTTGCCTCCTGTTACCATTAGCCTTAGACGCACAGATCGGGACCCCCTACCTGAGATCCGCCGGTTTTGACACCGACAGCTGTGCTATGCGCCAGCTGTCCAAAATTTCTACCCACCTAACGGTCATATCATTGAAGGGCATTTATATCTTATCATGTCGGTCTGCTCCCTAGGCTATAAATAGCCGCCCCCTACAACCACTAGCTGGTTGGCTGCTCCGAGAGAAAATGACGTCATTGAGAGCATCCCATCCTCCGAGGACTTTGAGAGAAAATCATCAAGGGAGGAAAACCCAAACCCAAACACCTACAAACCCAAAGTGATTGAGCATCACTGAAGAGATTGTTCCTGTGTGGAACCAACGCTTGTTACCTTTGAGGACTATGTATCCTCCAGACGGTTAGGCATCATGGTCTGAGCATCCAAGAGGAATTGTGGATCGCCGAGTGACAAAGTCTGTGAAGGTTTGGAAGTCACTTGAAGACTTACCACGAGTGTTGTGAGAGGTCTGTGTGACTTTACCACAAGGAGAATACGGTGAAGACTGTGTGTCTAGGACTGTGTGTCCTCGAGTTTAAATACTCAGCCGCTCCAACCAGATGTAGAACTATCACAACAGTTGGAACTGGTCTACCAAATCATTGTCTTCACCAAGTCAACTGGTTTTATTTCTTCAACCCTTTCATTTCCTCATTCATGTGTTGATGAACCTGATCATTACTGTTTGAAGACTTTGACTGAAGACTTTCTTAATTCCTCAATTCTAATTCTTCAGTCACATAGTCTTCAGCTTGCTTATCCTGTTTTCACTCTATCTGTTCTCTGTGCTTGTTTTCATTTCATCATGATGACTATGTTGTTGCTCTCTTACGCTTATACCTGAGTACTTATTCCACTGTGATACGTCCATTTTGCATCATGCTTTGATATTGATATTTATTGCACTATGGGCTGTTATTACACATTATGTCACAATACTTATGCCTTTTCTCTCTTATTTTACAAGGTTTACATGAAGAGGGAGAATGCCGTCAGCTGGAATTCTGGGCTGGAAAAGGAGCAAATATTAGAGACCTATTCTGCACAACTCCAAAAGTCCTGACACTTCACGGAGGCACGTTTTGGAATTAATAAAAGATACTGGCGAAGAATCAACCAGAGGGGGCCCACACCCTGGCCACGAGGGTGGGGGGCACGCCCTACCCCCTGGGCGTGCTCCCTGTGTCGTGGGCCCCATTGCAGGCCTCCGGTGCCCATCTTTTGCTATATGAAGTCTTTCGCCCTGAAAAAATCATAAGGAAGCTTTCGGGACGAAGCGCCGCCGTCTCGAGGCGGAACCTTGGCGGAACCAATCTAGGGCTCCGAAGGAGCTGTTCTGCCGGGGAAACATCCCTCCGGGAGGGGGAAATCGTCACCATCGTCATCACCATCGATCCTCTCATCGGGAGGGGGTCAATCTCCATCAACATCTTCATCAGCACCATCTCCTCTCAAACCCTAGTTCATCTCTTATATCCGATCTTTGTCGCAAAACCTCAGATTGGTACCTATGGGTTGCTAGTAGTGTTGATTACTCCCTTTAGTTGATGCTAGTTGGTTTATTTGGTGGAAGATTATATGTTCAGATCCTTAATGCATATTAATACCCCTCTGATTATGAACATGAATATGATTTGTGAGTAGTTACGTTTGTTCCTGTGGACATGGGAGAAGTCTTGCTATAAGTAGTCATGTGAATTTGGTATTCGTTCGATATTTTGATGAGATGTATGTTGTCTCTCCTCTAGTGGTGTTATGTGAACGTCGACTACATGACACTTCACCATTGTTTGGGCCTAGAGGAAGGCATTGGGAAGTAATAAGTAGATGATGGGTTGCTAGAGTGAGAGAAGCTTAAACCCTAGTTTATGCGTTGCTTCGTAAGGGGCTGATTTGGATCCATATGTTTCATGCTATGGTTAGGTTACCTTAATTCTTCTTTCGTAGTTGTGGATGCTTGCGAGAGGTGTTAATCATAAGTGGGATGCTTGTCCAGGGAAGGGCAGTACCCAAGCACTGGTCCACCCACATATCAAATTATCAAAGCAACGAACGCGAATCATATGAGCATGACGAAAACTAGCTTGACGATAATTCCCATGTGTCCTCGGGAGCGCTTTCCTTTATATAAGAGTTTGTCCAGGCTTGTACTTTGCCACAAAAAGGATTGGGCCACCTTGCTGCACCTTGTTTACTTTTGTTACTTGTCACCCGTTACAAATTACCTTATCACAAAACTATCTGTTACCGATAATTTCAGTGCTTGCAGAGAATACCTTACTGAAAACCGCTTGTCATTTCCTTCTGCTCCTCATTGGGTTTGACACTCTTACTTATAGAAAGGACTATGATAGATCCCCTATACTTGTGTATCAAGACTCTTTTCTGGCGCCGTTGCCGGGGAGTGAAGCGCCTTTGGTAAGGAAAAATTTATATAGTGTGCTGAAATTTACTCTCACTTGTTACTATGGAAAGTAATCATTTGAGGGGCTTGTTCGGGGTATCTTCACCCTGACCAGTAGAGAAAAGAGTTGCTCCTCAACCTACTGAATCTACTGAAAATGTTTACTTTGAAATTCCTTCGGGTATGATAGAGAAACTGCTAGCTAATTCCTTTACAGGAGATGGAACATTGTATCCCGATTTGCACCTAATCTATGTGGATGAAGTTTGTGGATTATTTAAGCTTGCAGGTATGCCCGAGGATGTTATCAAGAAGAAGGTCTTCCCTTTATATTTGAAGGGAGAGGCATCGACATGGTTTAGACTATGTGATGATATGGGATCGTGGAACTACAACCGATTGAAATTGGAATTTCATCAGAAGTTTTATCCTATGCATCAGGTTCATCATGATCGTAATTATATATATAATTTTTGGCCTCGCGAAGGAGAAAGCATCGATCAAGTTTGGGGGAGGCTTAAGTAAATGTTATATTCATGCCCAGCTCTCAAGAGAAATTATTATTCAAAAATTTTATGCTCGGCTTTTCTCTCAACAATCGCTCCATGCTCGATACTTCTTGTACTGATTCTTTTATGATGAAGACTATTGAATTCAGATGAGATTTATTGGAAAGAATTAAACACAACTCTGAAGATTGGGATCTCGACAAAGGAAAGGATTTAGGTATGACACCTAAGTTTGATTGTGTTAAATCTTTAATGGATACCGATGTTTTCCGTGAATTTAGCACTAAAGATGGACTTGACTCTGAGATAGTAGCTTCTTTCTGTGAATCATTTGCTACTCATGTCGATCTCCCTAAGGGGAAGTGGTTTAAATATCATCCTCCCATTGAAGTAAAAGTAGTTGAAGCTATTAAATTTGAAGAAAAGACTATCACTCATAATGTTGATCCTATTGTTCCTACCGCTTATATTGAGAAACCACCTTTCCCTGTTAGAATAAAGGATCATGCTAAATCTTCAACTATGGTTCGTAAGAGATACTAGAACACCTACACCCCCTGAGAAAATTAAAGTTGAACCTAGTATTGCTATGGTTAAAGATCTCTTGGCCGATAATATTGATGGGCATGTTATTTACTTCTGTGATGAAGCTGCTAGAATTGCTAGACCCGATACTAAAAATAAACATAGACCTGTTGTAGGCATGCCTGTTATTTCTGTTAAAATAGGAGATCAGTGCTGTCATGGCTTATGTGATATGGGTGCTAGTGCGAGTGCAATACCTCATTCTTTATATTACACCTGCTGAGTTAGAAGGCATTGATATTACAATTAAGCTTGCCAATAGAGATACTATTTCACCAGTTGGGATTGTTAGAGATGTTGAAGTCTTGTGTGGGAAAGTTAAATATCCTGCTGATTTTCTTGTTCTTGGTTCCCCACAAGATGACTTTTGTCCCATTATATTTGGTAGACCCTTCTTGAATACTGTTAATGCTAGGATAGATTGCGAAAAGGATATTGTTACGATTTGGTTAGGGGATATGTCTCATGACTTTAACTTTGCTAAATTTCGTAGACAACCCCATGATAAAGAATTGACTAGTAAGGATGAAATTATTGGTCTTGCTTCTATTGCCGTGCCTCCTAATGATCCTTTAGAACAATATTTACTAGACCATGAAAATGATATGTTTATGAATGAAAGAAGGGAAATAGATGAAGTATTCTTTAAACAGGGACCCATTTTGAAACACAACTTGCCTGTTGAAATCCTAGGGGATCCTCCACCACCCAAGGGTGATCCCGTGTTTGAGCTTAAACATTACCTGATACTCTTAAATATGCTTATCTTGATGAAAAGAAGATATATCCTGTTATTATTAGTGCTAACCTTTCAGAGCAGGAAGAGGAGAAATTATTGAAAACTCTGAAGAAGCATCGTGCTGCTATTGGATATACTCTTGATGACCTTAAGGGCATTAGTCCCACTCTATGCCAACACAAGATAAAATTGGAGAAAGACGCTAAACCGGTTGTTGATCACCAACGATAGTTAAATCCTAAGATGAAAGACGTGGTAAGAAAAGAAATACTAAAGCTTATGGAGGTAGGTATAATTTATCTCGTTGCCGATAGTGAGTGGGTAAGTCCTGTCCATTGTGTCCCTAAGAAGGGAGGTATTACTGTTGTTCCTAATGATAAAGATGAATTGATCCCACAAAGTATTGTTACAGGTTATAGGATGGTAATTGATTTCTGCAAATTAAATAAAGCTACTAGAAAAGATCATTACCCTTTACCTTTTATTGATCAAATGCTAGAAAGATTATCTAAACATACCCATTTTTGCTTTCTAGATGGCTATTTTGGTTTCTCTCAAATACCTGTGTCAAAAGAGGATCAGGATAAGACCACTTTTACTTGCCCTTGCGGTACCTTTGCTTATAGACGTATGCCTTTTGGTTTATGTAATGCACCTACTACCTTTCAAAGATGCATGATGGCTATATTCTCTGATTTTTATGAAAAGATTGTTGAGGTTTTCATGGATGATTTTTCCGTATATGGAACTTCTTTTGATGATTGCTTGAGCAATCTTGATCGAGTTTTGCAGAGATGCAAAGAAACAAATCTTGTCTTGAATTGGGAGAAGTGCCACTTTATTGTTAATGAAGGTATTGTCTTGGGGCATAAAATTTCTGAAATTAGGTATTGAGGTTGATAAAGCTAAAGTTGACGCTATTGAAAAGATGCCATGTCCCAAGGACATTAAAGGTATAAGAAGTTTCCTTGGTCATGTCGGTTTTTATAGGAGGTTCATTAGAGAGTTCTCTAAAATTTCTAGGCCTTTGACTAACCTCTTACAAAAAGATATTCCTTTTGTCTTTGATGATGACTGTGTAGAAGCATTTGAAGTACTTAAGAAAGCTTTGTTTTCTGCACCTATTGTTCAGCCACCTGATTGGAATTTACCCTTTGAAATTATGTGTGATGCTAGTGATTATGCTGTAGGTGCTATTCTAGGACAAAAAGTTGATACGAAACTAAATGTTATCCACTATGCTAGTAAAACTCTAGACAGTGCCCAGACAAATTATGCTATTACTGAAAAAGAATTTTTAGCAGTTGTATTTGCTTGTGATAAGTTCAGACCACATTGTTAACTCTAAAGTAACCATTCACACTGATCATGCTAGCATTAAATATCTTATAGAAAAGAAAGATGCTAAACCTAGACTTATTAGATGGGTTCTCTTACTACAAGAATTTGATTTGCATATTATTAATAGAAAGGGAGCTGAGAACCCCATTGCAGACAACTTGTCTAGGTTAGAAAATGTTCTTGATGAGCCACTACCTATTTATGATAGCTTTCCTCATGAACAATTAGCTGTCATAAATGCTTCTCGTACCGCTCCATGGTATGCTGATTATGCTAATTACATTGTTGCTAAATTTATACCACCTAGTTTCACATACGAGCAAAAGAAAAAGTTTTTCTATGATTTATGACATTACTTCTGGGATGACCCACACCTTTATAAAGAAGGAGTAGATGATGTTATTAGACGTTGTGTACCTGAGCATGAACAGGAACAGATCCTACACAAGTGTCACTCCGAGGCTTATGGAGGACACCACGCTGGAGATAGAACTGCACATAAGGTATTGCAATCTGGTTTTTATTGGCCTACTCTCTTCAAAGATGCCCGTAAGTTTGTCTTGTCTTGTGATGAATGTTAAAGAATCGGTAATATTAGTAGGCGTCAAGAAATGCCTATGAATTATTCACTTGTTATTGAACCATTTGATGTTTGGGGCTTTGATTATATGGGACCGTTTCCTTCCTCTAATGGGTATACACATATTTTAGTTGCTGTTGATTACGTTACTAAGTGGGTAGAAGCTATTCCAACTAGTAGTGTTGATCATAAAACCTCTATTAAGATGCTCAAAGAAGATATTTTCCGAGGTTTGGAGTCCCTAGATACTTAATGACTGATGGTGGTTCACATTTTATTCATGGTGCTTTCCGTAAAATGCTTGCTAAATATGATGTTAATCATAGAATTGCATCTCCATATCACCCACAGTCTAGTGGCCAAGTAGAACTGAGTAATAGAGACCTCCAATTAATTTTACAAAAGACTGTTAATAGATCTAGAAAGAATTGGTCCAAGAAACTTGATGATGCATTATGGGCCTATAGAACTTCATATAAAAATCCTATGGGTATGTCTCCTTATCAAATGGTTTATGGAAAAGCTTGTCACTTATCTCTTGAACTAGAACATAAGGCGTATTGGGCCATTAAAGAGCTCAATTATCATTTCGAACTTGCCGGTGAGAAGAAGCTATTTGATATTAGCTCACTTGCTGAATGGAGAACTCAAGCCTATGGGAATGCCAAACTGATTAAAGAAAAAGTCAAAAGATGGCATGACAAAAGGATACAAAAGCGTGAATTTAATGTAGGTGATTATGTTTTGCTATACAACTCTCGTTTAGGATTTTTTGCAGGAAAACTTCTCTCTAAATGGGAAGGCCCTGATGTTATCGAGGAGGTCTATCGTTCTGATGCCATAAAAATCAACAACTTCGAAGGCACAAATCGAAGGTGGTGAACGGTCAAAGGATCAAACATTATATGTCAGGTAATCCCATAAATGTTGAAACCTATGTTATTGAAACCGTAACCCCGGAGGAATACATAAGGGACACTTTCCAGAACATTTCAGACTCTGAAAAGGAATAGGTATGTGGTACGGTAAGTAAACCGACTCCAAAACAGTTCTAATAGCATTTTTTCTCTGTTTTGGAATATTTAAGAAAATAGGAAAATAAGAAGTAGTCCTGGAAGGACACTAGGCATCCACGAGGGTGGAGGGCGCGCCCTACCCCCCTAGGCGCGCCCCCTGCCTCGTGGGCACCTCATGTGCTCTCCGGACTCCGTTTTCTTGCAGGATACTTCTTTTGGTTGGTAAAAATTCATTATATAATCTCCCGAAGGTTTTGACCACCGTACCATGCAAATATCCTCTGTGTTTGTTTTGAGTTGTTTGGGTAGCAGATTTGGAGCAAGATGTCATCTCAGGATTCCGACAGAGAGAGCTATGTCTCACATCTCATTGCTGAACCAAAGACCTATGGGGATCTATCTCCTTGTGGTCGAACTACGGATGATGAGGAGGATGCTCATTTGATGAGGATCAATGATTCAATTCAGGAGGAGGAGGATGTACCTCTACCTCAACCTGGGGATATGCACGCGAAGTTCAAGAAGTCTAGTCTCCCTAAGAGGGCTCAACTGTCTAACAACATATCTATTCCTTCTCGTTTTCGGTAGAAAAGCAAAGGAGATTTATGTGACCAGATCTTGAAGCTGGAATCGGAGGTCGATGATTTAAAGGAGGAAATTTCTCTCCTCAATTACAATATGAAGAAGCTGAGGGCACAATTGTCATCGCCATCACCATCACCACCTCCGAAGAAAGAGACATAAACACATGGGTATGGGCACTCCCCTTGGCAACTACCAAGCTTGGGGGAGGTGCCCCGGTATATTATCACCATCACACTCCTATCTTTATCATTTTTCTTAGTTCGATCCTTTTGGTAATCTCTTGATCTGTCAGAATAAAGTTTTAGTATGATTTAGTTTTGAGTTTTGCTTTATGATCCTTCTATGTAATCGAGTCCGTGAGCTATATATAAAATAAAGATTAGTGTTGAGTCAAGGGCTTGATTATCCTGTTATGATCTTGAGGGAATTAAAGAAAAAAGAGAGAATAAAAAGAAATAACGAGATCATATTGATCTTATGGAGAGTAATGACTTCACATATAAAGAGTATGGTGAATAAAAGTTGTTGAGAGTTGATAAACATAGTTTTGGTCATAGTTGCAATTAATAGGAAGTAATAAAGAAAGAGAGGTTCTCACATATAAATATACTATCTCGGACATCTTTTATGATTGTGGGCACTCATTAAAATAAGACATGCTAAAAAGTTGATGTTGGACAAGGAAGACAACGTAATGGGTTATGTTTTCTTATATCTGAAATATAGTATATTGTCATGGATCATCCAACATGTTGAGCTTGCCTTTCCCCCTCATGCTAGCCAAATTCTTTGCACCAAGTAGAGATACTACTTGTGCTTTCAAATATCCTTAAACCCAGTTTGCCATGAGAGTTCACCATATCTACCTATGGATTGAGTAAGATCCTTCAAGTAAGTTGTCATTGTTACAAGCAATAAAAATTGCTCTTTAAATATGTATGATTTATTAGTGTGAAGAAAATAAGCTTTATATGATCTTGTGATATGGAAGTAATAAAAGCGACGGACTGCATAATAAAGGCCCATATCACAAGTGGCAATATAAAGTGACGTTCTTTCGCATCAATATTTTGTGCATCCAACCATAAAAGCACATGACAACCTCTGCTTCCCTCTGCGAAGGGTCTATATTTTATTTTTGTCTTACGCCTTATGCAAGAGTCATGGTGATCTTCACCTTTCCTTTTTACATTTTATACTTTGGCAAGCACATTATGTTGGAAAGATCCTGATATATATATATATCCAATTGGATGTAAGTTATCATAAACTATTATTGTTGACATTACTAAAAGGTCGGGAGGCAACACTATAAGCCCCTATCTTTCTCTGCGTCCGATTAAAACTTCATACCCATAAGTATTGCATGAGTGTTAGCAATTGTGAAAGACTAAATGATAGTTGAGTATGTGGACTTGCTAAAAATCTCTTATACTGACTCTTTCCAATGTTATGATAAATTGCAATTGCTTCAATGACCGAGATTACAGTTTGTTAGTTTTTAATGAAGTTTCTGATTCATACTTGACACTATGAATAGATTATTACTTTAGCATAAGAAATCATATGACAATATGTATTATATATGTTGTTGTTTCAAGAATGATCATGATGCCCTCATGTCCGTATTTTATTTTATCGACACCTCCATCTCTAAAGCATGTGGACATATTTTTCCATTTCGGCTTCCGCCTGAGGACAAGCGAGGTCTAAGCTTGGGGGAGTTGATACGTCCATTTTGCATCATGCTTTGATATTGATATTTAATGCATAATGGGATGTTATTACACATTATGTCACAATACTTATGACTTTTCTCTCTTATTTACAAGGTTTACATGAAGAGGGAGAATGCCGTCAGCTGGAATTCTGGGCTGGAAAAGGAGCAAATATTAGAGACCTATTCTGCACAACTCCAAAAGTCCTGAAACTTCACGGAGGCATGTTTTGGAGATAATAAAAAATACTGGCGAAAGAATCAACGAGAGGGGGCCCCCTGGCAGGCCTCCGGTGCCCATCTTTTTCTATATGAAGTATTTCGCCCTGGAAAAAAAATCATAAGCAAGCTTTCGGGACGAAGTGCCGCCGTCTCGAGGCGGAACCTTGGTGGAACCAATCTAGGGCTCCGGAGGAGCTGTTCTGCCGGGGAAACATCCCTCCGAGAGGGGGAAATCATCACCATCATCATCACCATCAATACTCTCATTGGGAGGGGGTCAATCTCCATCAACATCTTCACCAGCACCATCTCCTCTCAAACCCTAGTTCATCTCTTGTATCCAATCTTTGTCTCAAAAACCTCAGATTGGTACCTGTGGGTTGCTACTAGTGTTGATTACTCCCTTTAGTTGATGCTAGTTGGTTTATTCGGTGGAAGATTATATGTGCAGATCCTTAATGCATATTAATACCCCTCTGATTATGAACATGAATATGATTTGTGAGTAGTTACGTTTGTTCCTGAGGACATGTGAGAAGTCTTGCTATAAGTAGTCATGTGAATTTGGTATTCGTTCGATATTTTGATGAGATGGATGTTGTCTCTCCTCTAGTGGTGTTATGTGAACGTCGACTACATGACACTTCATTATTTTTTGGGACTAGAGGAAGGCATTGGGAAGTAATAAGTAGATGATGGGTTGCTAGAGTGAGAGAAGCTTAAACCCTAGTTTATGCGTTGCTTCGTAAGGGGCTGATTTGGATCCATATGTTTGATGCTATGGTTAGGTTTACCTTAATTCTTCTTTCATAGTTGCGGATGCTTGTGAGATAATAAGTGGGATGCTTGTCCAAGGAAAGGCAGTACCCAAGCACCAGTCCACCCACATATCAAATTATCAAAGTAGCGAACGTGAATCATATGAGTATGATGAAAACTAGCTTGATGATAATTCCCATGTGTCCTCGGGAGCGCTTTCCTTTATAGAAGAGTTTGTCCAGGCTTGTCCTTTGATACAAAAAGGATTGTGCCACCTTGCTGCACCTTGTTTACTTTTGTTACTTGTCACCCATTACGAATTACCTTATCACAAAACTATCTGTTACCGATAATTTCAGTGCTCGCAGAGAATACCTTACTGAAAACCACTTGTCATTTCCTTCTGCTCCTCGTTGGGTTCGACACTCTTACTTATCGAAAGGACTACGATATATCCCCTATAATTGTGGGTCATCACGCTGCTAGTGTGTCATCACTTAGGACTTTCTTCACCAAGAAATTCCTAAGTGACGAATTTGTAAAAATCGCCTATTCACCCCTCCTCTAGTCGATATAACACACTTTCAATTGGTATCAGAGCAAGGTACTCCCTTGTTCTGTGTGTTTTTTGGTTTAACCACTTGGAGTTTTAGTTATGTCGACTGCAGGAATGATCAAGGTCTCGGCTGGGTGTCCTACCTTCGATGGGACGGACTACCCCTACTGGAAGAACAAGATGCGCATGCATCTTGAGGCAATTGATAACGATCTCTGGTATGTTGTGGAAAATGGTGTTCCCTCAGTCACTCTGTCTGTGAATGCTGCTGATGTGAAGAGATTCAAGCAACTCGATTCTCAAGTGAAGAATATCATATCTGGCCATCTAAGCAAAGGAAAGTACGGCAGAGTGAGTGCTTTGGAAACTGCTAAGCTGATTTGGGACAGGCTGTCCAAGGTCAACGAAAGAGTATCCACTCAACGTGACTCCCGAGTTGATGTTCTTCGCGATCTCTTCAACCTCTTCAAAAGACTTGTCAACAAAAATGTTCAGCAAACGTTGGATCGCCTCACTGACATCTCAAATGAGCTTCAAGCACTTGGTGCCACTGACATCACCGACCATGAGGTGGTGAAGAAATTGCTGAGATCACTTGATTCCTCATTCGATACTCTTGCATTGATGATTCAAGAGCGGGCTGATTACGAGTCTCTAGATCTCGCTGATATCCTCGAGAGGCTAAACACTCATGAATTCCAGCTTGCTGAGAAGAGAGACCTCTATGGACCGAGCTTTGGAAGATCACGTGCGCTGAAGGCCAACAGTCTCTGACTCCGAAGGTGAAGACTTTGGTAGCAGCCTTGGTGACCCTGAAGAACTGAGCCAGGAGCTAGCAATGCTAGTGAAGAAATTCCAGAAGTTCTCTCGCTGTGGTTGTCGGTGTCAAAACCGGCGGATTACAGGTAGGGGGTCCCGAACTGTGCATCTAAGGCTAATGGTAACAGGAGGCGGGGGACACAATGTTTACCCAGGTTCAGGCCCTCTCTATGGAGGTAATACCCTACTTCCTGCTTGATTGATCTTGATGATATGAGTATTACAAGAGTTGATCCACCACGAGATCGTAGAGGCTAAACCCTAGAAGCTAGCCTATGATTATGATTGTTCTTGTCCTACGGACTAAACCCTCCGGTTTATATAGACACCGGAGGGGGCTAGGGTTACACAGAGTCGGTTACAGAGAAGGAAATCTACATATCCGAATATCCAAGCTTGCCTTCCATGCAAAGGAGAGTCCCACCCAGACACGGGACGAAGTCTTCAATCATGTATCTTCATAGTCCAATAGTCCGGCACAAGTACATAGTACGTCTGTCCGAGGACCCCCTAATCCTGGACTCCCTCAATCGCCCCTGAACTAGGCTTCAATGATGATGAGTCCGACGTAGATTGTCTTCGGCATTGCAAGGCGGGTTCTTCTCCAAATCCTTGAGTACCTACTATAACAAGCAGTGTCCGGCTTCCCATTAATGTTGCTCTGCTCGACTTCTATACCTTAATAATAGCAGTATCCACGTGTCGAGTGAATGTGAGAAGTCGGGGCATTTTTACATTTGCCACCCTGACCATGTAAGTAAATCGTCTATTAAAGAGACGGGGATCCTCAGATCCAAATCATACCATCTTCCCCAAGCGAGGAATCACCAGAGCGCGCCCGAAAAAACCATCCCATCATGGACAGCCACCGCAGCTCCTCCTCTCGCTCCCACAACGCCAAGACAGGTGTGTCAGGACCCCGACTCAATGCCACATCGATCTAGCATGTAACACCTCATATCACTTTGCGGCCTCACGCACGGTATTCCCACGGGTGTCGTCTTACCTTTGCCCGGGACCGTTTGCGCCTTTTGGCACACGTATATGACAGTGTCGCTAGCATCCATATGATAAGGAGCCCGGGCTGACATGGCTAGTCGTAAACCCAAAGTGGCACAGACTTACAGGGACAGGCATCCATGACCCAGCATCGAACGTGTCGGTCATCAGCGAGTGAATCCAGGCTGTAGCACTGGGCTAGCAGGACTCCGGTGAACCGGGCTGTAGCGGGCTAACAGGACTCTGGTATTCATCGCGTGACATTTCCCCGAAGGGACAGTCCACAGGAACGAAGAAGGACACATGCCGGCCAGCCTAAGTGTTCCGGAGCAGTAGCAAGCTACCATGGCTCAGTGAAACACTAGGAGACATTTCCCCGTAAGAGAGGCTACTAAAGATAAACAACTAGATGGTCAGATCCCACACATACCAAGCATTTCAATAGCATACACACAATATGCTCGATATGTGCAAATACAACATGGCATCACAACATGACTCTACGACTCAAGTAATTATTCAATAGGCTCCGAGGAGCGAGACATTACAAACATGGGTCTCATGACCCAACAATCAGAGCATACAAGTCAAAGCACAAGCGGAAGCTATCATGTCTGGGTACAGACATCTATAACTGAAAAAGGCTGAGAAGCCTGACTATCTACCAGATCCTGCCGGGGCACAAGATCGTAGCTGAGGTAACAAGCTAAACGTCGAAGTCCACGCGAAACTACTAGTGAGACTGAAGTCTCTCTGCAAAAACATAAAATAGGCAAACGTGAGTACAAATGTACCCAGCAAGACTTACATCAGAACTAACTACATATGCATCATTATCAACAAGGGGATGGTGGGGTTTAACTGCAGCAAGCCAGCTTTGACTCGGTGGCTATCCTAAACTACGACTGCAAGCGACTCTTTTGAGGTGGCGCACACGAGTCCACATATTCACCATATCAATACACCACTATGGATCCGCTCCCGTCTCCCTACGAGAACGCCATCCATAGCACTCACGCTTATTTTGCGTATTTTAGAGTATCCACTTTCACTTGTCTATGAACTGATATAAGCAATCCAGAAGTCCTTTTCCGCGGACACGGCTATTCGAATAGATGATGTTAACCCTGCAGGGGTGTACTTCTTCATACATGTTTCCACCACTTAGCGTCTGCACACGACATGTGCTCGGCAAACTTCAAGTGAAAGCCGGCGTGGGTGTAGACCACGACCTACCTAAACACCTAAGTCTCTAGTCCAGGTTTATCGCCTATTCGGGTTCCATCCATGAGGAGATCCGGCCGGAGTTTCGCTCACAGCCCCAAACGATGTGAACAGGGTTCCGTGACACCAAACGGGCGCCCGGTTTACCCGGCCACGTGCCTACCGCATCACAGCCCACCCCTACGGTCAGCGCTGTCCACGGCCTCCAGCATACTACAAACACTAGAAACTACTTGCAACTCCTGGACAGAGGACAAGGGTGAATAAGAAGTCGAGCGGGGTCATATTTCAGGGCCCAATGTATGGTAGTAGCTGAATCATGGACCACAAACACAGAACTCAGTTCCTGAGGACGGCTTCAATGAGACAACCCACCATGTACTCCTACATGGCCTCTCACCGACACCTTTTACCAAATCGTGTTCACACACTTAGCTCACACACAGTAGGACATGTTCACACACCTCTGATTCATCCCCGATGAATCAGACCTGACTCAACTCTAAGCAGTAGCAGGCATGACAAACAAACATGAATGAGTAGGCACAACAGGGCTCAAACAACTCCTACTCATGCTAGTGGGTTTCATCTATTTACTGTGGCAATGACAGGTCATGCAAAGGATAAAGGGGTTCAGCTACCGCAGCAGGTAACAAATATGTCGTTGTTGTCCTAATGCAGTAAAAGAGAGCAGGAGCGAGAGAGTAGGATTGTATCAGAATGAACAAGGGGGTTTTGCTTGCCTGGCACTTCTGAAGATAACATTGAGTCTTCATCAGTGTCAACGATCACATCATCGGTATCACGTCTATCGAGAGGGGACAAATACCGGCAACATAGAAGGGAACACAATCAATGCAATGCACAATATGATACATGCTATGACATGGCAATATGAATGTGTTTTGGGCTAATGCACCTAAAACCAGATTAAATAAAGTTGGTTTGAATCCAAGATTCAAATTCAAACTCCATATGTGGATATTTAAATGCCATTAGTATGATTGGTGCTAAACAGCATCTATAAGTTGTTCTAACATGCATGAAAATGGTACAGATGGATTCCTTGAATTTTTCTGATAATTTTTCATATATAAATTATTTAATTTGGAGTTACGGTTGAATTTCTATGATTTTTAGAAGTTTTAGGCATTTTCTGGAATTTTCTGAATTATTTTAAATCCAGAAAATCATTTAATGCGTCAGCATGACATCACCTTGACGTCATCAGGTCAACAGGCAGGTTCAGGTCAAACCTGACCAGTGGGGTCCACTGGTCAGTGACTGGGCTGATTAGTGTCGCTGACATGTGGGCCCAGTCAACAGCCACGTCAGCTTAGTCAAGGCTGACGCGTGGGGCCACTAGGATTAGTTAAAAACTAAACAGAACTAATCTAGGATTAATTAGCAGGTGGGGCCCTGCTGTCAGTGTCACAGGGTTAATTAGCAGGGTCAAATCCCGGGTCAGTGGGGTCAAACCCACCGGCGACATGACGCCGGCGAGGCCCGAGACGGCGGCGCGAGCCGGAAACGCGCTACAGGGCACGGGCGAGGCTGTGCTTGGGCTCGTTGGAGAGCTCTTGCTGGTGCGCATCGAATGGTGGTGGTGGCCGTGCCTGTGGTGGCTGGTACCGACGACGGCGAGCTCGTGAGCGGCGCCCGGAGTTCGGCCAACGGCGGGCTAGGCGATGCAGGGCGCTAGGGGAGGCGTTGGTGCGTGCTACGTGCTCCTGGTGAGGTGTGGAGCACGATGGTGTGCCCGGCTTTGAGCCACAGTGGCTCTGGCCACGACGGCGACGAGGCACGGCGGCGGCGAGCTTCGGCCGTGGTGGAAGAAGGAGCTAGGGGACGAAAACAGGTGCGGGGAGTGAGGGGAAGAGAAGAGGAGCTCACGGGGAGGCAGCAGGGTGGCTCAATGGGCTCGGGGACGCTTCTGCGACGGAGAATTGACGGCGGCGATCTCCGGTGGCCGACAAGGGGAACGGCGATGGTGGCGGCATTGCAGTGCGTCCGGGACCTCGTGGCTCGGTGGAGGGGAAGAGGGGGTCGAGGCGGAGCCTCTGGGCTGCTCAGGGGAACGAGGGAGAGACCATGGCCGCGGTGGTTCTCGTCGGCGGCGGCGGGCGCGTTCGGTGAGGGGAACAGAGGAGGGGGTGAGTGTTCGGGGAAGAGAGAG